>NC_065519.1:27894152-27912048 GCF_006386435.1 Epinephelus moara | reverse complement strand
GCACAGTGGTAGAGGGTCATGGGAGGATGCAAATGAAGCAATATTACATCAATTGGCCAAAGGGGGGCGCTATAGCAACCAATTGAAATTGCAAACTTTGAATGGGCATATCTCATGCCCCGTATGTCGTAGAGACATGAAACTTTGCACAGAGATGCCTCTCCTCATGAGGAACACATTTGCCTCAAGAACCCATAACTTCCGGTTATATAGATTTTTTGCCATTTTGAATTTTTTGAAAAACTTAAAATCGATCTCTTCCCAGGAAGTTTGACCGATCTGCATGAAACTTGGTGAACATAATCTAGGGACCAATATCTAAAGTTCCCTCTTGGCAAAAGTTGGAAAACTAATTGGCAACTGGGTGGCGCTATAACAAAATCAAAATGCTTAAAAATGGCTAAAATGCGACCGATCGCTGTGGCTCCCCCTGTGGCCGAATGTTTTTTTTTTTTTTCCTTCTAATTTTTGGTATGACTAAGTCATGGTATGGTTTTTTCCTTCTAATTTTTGGTATGACTAAGTCATGGTATGGTATGCTGTACATAATCACGGAAACTCTTAGTCAGTCATTCTACCAGTGCGTCCCACTTTTAAGTCAATACAACATATAAACACTGTAACTATCTGCCTTTCAACGTGCTACCTCAACTACTAATGTCCTGTTTTAGCCCACTAACTATCCCACTATTGGCAATGGAACTACTGTACTTTCGATAAAGCATTCGTACTATCAGATTCACAAAAACTCTGTCTGAATACATTGCTCTTCTTAATGGGTTCAGTTGACTATTTAATCTGCAATTTCCTATGACTTGTATCCCAAACACACACCATGTGAAACTGTACGTGGGCAACTGTGCACTCAATGGGTATGGACTAGTATACATACATATATATATATATATATATATACAGTATATATATATGAACAGAAAACAGTTGTCCCCAGTGTCCACTGTTGGGTTACAACAAAAGTTACAAGTGGGTAAAAGTGGGCAAATCCTCTCCATACATTTTGGTTTGTTATCACCTCCCCTAAACACTATCAGCCACCGTCCACCATAATGGACCCTGACTAATTTTCAGGAAGTGCATGTAAGTGTATTTATTTAAAGTCTGTGAAAACCCATTTCCTTAATCAATGTTTTATTATGGATCATGGGAAACGCCATGACAGAGAATTCATAAAGTTTTGTGGTTGTTTTTGTCCTTGCTTTCCTCACAGTAGATGGGTTCCATTGGTAAAAGGTGATGTCATGTACGCACCAATCAGAGTTAAGGCAATATGTACTTCTGATTATAAACATGGAATATAGGAATCATTCTTGTGCAGAAATAAAGTTGGTAAATATATGG
This sequence comes from Epinephelus moara, assembly GCF_006386435.1. Taxonomy (NCBI): domain Eukaryota; kingdom Metazoa; phylum Chordata; class Actinopteri; order Perciformes; family Serranidae; genus Epinephelus; species Epinephelus moara. The sequence continues at coordinate 27,910,689 of NC_065519.1, read as the reverse complement.
GGGATCATTTGAGAGCAACGGACCTATGACTTGCCACAGGATCAGTTTGGTGTGCGAGCCACTAATATAACATCAGGGTGTCAGTATCACTGCATATGTGATCTGAGTATGATGACAAACTACCTAATGGGAAAGTAATCATGATGCATCTCTGCATGGCACTACCTCAGCATGATGGACAGCTTTAATTGAGACAAAAATAGCAACAAATATGTGAGTAATTGATTTTGTGTTATTAGTTATGAGCTATTTAGAGGCTGAGTCAGAGTTAATCAGGGACAACTGATAAAGACCACCATCCTACAGATGCAGAGCAGCACTGTAGCCATGATTTTACAAATATTGAGGTCATGAATCCAGCACGGCATAGGATGGTCTAAATGCTTTTAAAGCAATTTCCACAGGCCCAGGTGTGACAGTGGTGCAGGAATCCTATAATCACTTTAACCACATTAAATAACATAGATTTTCAGATGCTTCATATATGCCGCGCAGCTCACCCCAAATCCCATATAAATCTATTTGGATTTCTGTCATTGGACTTTTCTAACAGTTTGTTCATTAGAGGTCTCACATCATCAGTCTGTGGGATAACATAATGCTCCATTATTTATCTGTGTGGAAATGTCGATACATTTCTCCATAGCTCATATACCATGTAAAGATTGCACAGGTGAATGCAGTAATGATAATTGTTCGACCATATTAGAGGTGCACAGATTAACAGAAGATTATTAAGATTTGACAGAAACTTTGGCGCTTGGACACCAGAGGGGGATTTTGTTGTCGAGGGGTGTCAAAGTATTAGAAACATAAATCCCCCATGGAGTTCAGATAGTGGTGGTGGTGGCTGATGACTCTGAGGCTGCTGGCTGATGAAGCTGATGAGGCTGATGAATCTGCGAAGACTAGGCGGTGATGGGGAGGTGAGGGGAACTGCAGCATGACAGCACTACGGGCAGAAAGAGAACCATATGTAAAACAAGAAGCAGTACGATGATAGGCGACCAGAGAATGTATGACGCAGTGCTATTGGTTAAATGTGATGTCTCAGTTGACAGCCCCCAACAATGACAACAAGAAATTATGAGTGAGGATGCATGTGAGAAGTGAATGGTAGATGGTATGAGAAATAAATGACAGACCTAAGCAAAAGTGTGGCCTTCCTGACTGAACTTTCTGAAAAACAAAAAAAAAACAAATGAAAAATATAAAATAGCTTTTAAAAAATACAAGAAAAAGTTGATTTTGCAAATAAAAAAAATATTTTCCCATGAGGTCAATAAGGCCCAATTTTGGCCTTAAATAATCATAATGTAAAAATACTGACTCTAATTACCAAAACCAAATTTTTAAAAATAAATTCTCAGTTAAACCCTAAACTTCCCAGAAACAATACGATTGATACCTGATTCAGATTTATAGGAGATAATCATTGCTTACTGATATCTAACACAGTGGTTCCCAACCTGTGGGTCGAGGCTCCCATAAAGGGTCACAAGATAAATAGTGGGTCATTAAGTGAACAAAACAGTAAATCAGAATTAAGATATTTCTGCTGCACAAAACTGTTTAATTCGAGTTTAATCTATAATGTTTGCAGACTTTTTAGGGGTACTGACTAGTTTTACCTTTTTGGACCCAAATAAAACAAATGCAAAACACTTTTTGGATAAACTGGTCACAACCAGTGGTTAGCACTGTCTCCTCACAGCAAGAGGGTTCTGGGGTCAAACCTTCCAGCCAGCTGGGGCCCCTCTGTGTGGAGTTTGCATGTTCTCCACATGTCAGCGTGGGTTTTCCCCCAGATACTCCAGCTTCCTCCCACAGACCAAGGACATGCAGGTTAGGTTAAGTGGTGACTCTTAATTGCCCCTAGGTGTGAATGTGAGCCTGAATTGTTGTCTGTCTCTATGTGTCAGCCCTGCGATAGTCTGGCGACCTGTCCTTACCCAACGTCAACCCTGATCCTTAACAGTATAAGCAGTTATGGGTAAATAATGAATGGTGACAACCACTAGTGACCTTGGGTCACATGTAGACAATGGTTTGTTTTAAGTGATCACAAGCCAAAATGGTTGGGAAACAGCAGTGGTGGAAGATTTATTAGATCAGTTAGGCTAATAAAAGTAGCAACACCACACTATACCCAGTTACAAGCCCTGTATTAAATATTACACTGAAGTAAATGTACAGAAGTTACGACAGAGTATTAGGGCCATATTGAAGAAAAAAAAAATTGGAGATTTCGAGAATAAAGTCATAATATTACGAGAATAAAGTCGTAATTTAATTAGAAAAAAAATCACAATATTATGAGAATAAATCCGTAATTTAATGGTCTATTATGAGTTTTTTCTTGTAATATTACGACTTTATTCTTGAAACTACTTTGTGGCAGTTCAGCATATAGCAGTTTATTATGTTTTATATGTATGTACTTATTTTTGCCATAAAATTAAATATATAAAAAAAATCGGGTCTGTTTTTCAGGATTGGAAAAGGATGAATACTTTTCTTATAATTTCGCGATAATCGTTGTAAGTTGGAAAAACACTGCAAATTTATTTATTTATTGATTCTCCATTGAATGCATCACACTTCCTTAGAAAAATTGTTTGCTATAAAAAAAAAAAATTGAGAAAAAAAAAAAGAGTAAAAAGCCCCATATTTTTGTCTAATTACCGGGGAAAAAAACAACAACAGCAAAAGAAAATCAAAACGAAATTGTACTAAGGGCACCTAAGTACATGTATTCAATACTTAGTTTGAGGAACTACTCGTTAACTATTCACTACTGATGAGTGAATTCCTGATTTGTTCCCCACTCAGGAGTTGTGTGTGTCTCAGTGTCAGTGTTCCAACGCGGAAGTGACTCTCCTGCTTTCTGAAGGTCAAACAGGATGCATCCAGCAGGTTTGGGGACTGATGAAGATCGCATCTACAGATCGCTCTCTGCTACAAGAAACAACCGACACAGTAACTTTCATTTACAAACGACTGACACATAATATAAGAGCAACGCTGCCCACACCCCTGATTGGCTACTTTGTTGCTGTGAGCGCTAAACACCGCTAAGCACACACTAATCCAGGGTCGGTCCTTAATCTCCTGCAGACAACACGGTGCTCGCTGCGGACCGTGCCAAAGTGGCTCTTTACGCACAACCATCACTGCAATCTCGCTCCTGTGTGTGTTTGCGTAAAGGCGCTGTAGTTGTAGCTGACCTGCCCGCCTCTGTCCCCTCTGCCTCTCCCCCCCGGTGGGCTCTATGATGCCTCATGGTGTTTGTGCCACCTAGGGTTATCCGCCGCTCCATTGCAGTCTTTCTAGCGCAGAGACTTCGCACCTCTCCACCTTCCCGCTCTCGGACAAACAACTCCTGAAAACAAACAACAGAACGCTCTGTTGGATGTACTATTTTCACGTTTTTTAACTTTGGGCTTGGATGCGTGTTGAGGAGCCAGAGAGAAGCAAACAGTTACAAGGACATATTGTCTTTTTTTCTCACTGACAAGTAACTATAAGGCGCCGCGGGGAGAAAATAGAAAAACGCCTGTGCCATGTAGCAGCACTCTCTTTAAAAAAAAACCCGCCTGGAAATACATAGGCTAGAGGAGCCCACACACCAGCGAGCTAGTTATTTTTACTTGAAGGGGAAACTACAAATATGCTGTGAAGCTCTTCGTCGCAGCTTGGCTCCCGGCGAAAGCAGCGCAGGTTTCCAGAGCATCTGCTGGTGGAAGAAAAATTGTCTAGGAGAGAAGAAGTGCGAGAGGAGAAGCAATATGCGGCTCGGTAGGCAGCTGGTTTTGCAGTTCGTCTCCTGGAATTAGTGGATAATGGGAAGGGAGCGGCTGTAGCCTCGAACCAGGGAAACAGAATATACTGTATAGAGCCCGCGGTGGCACACAATGGATACTGGTCCGTCTCTGAAGGTAAGAAATAACCTTAATAGTCTGATACATGGAAGAGTTCTGACTGTTTACTGCTCAGTTATGTTGCTTTTCTCATTTATATGTGGTGCATCTGCTGGGGACAGTTCACCTTCAATTGTACTGGATTTTTAAATGCCAAAAATACAGTTTCTGACGTTTCCCAAGCTCTGGCTTTCTGCTGCTGACAGGCGGTGTGTTAATGGGCTGAAAGGTGCCTCGCACTCTTGGACAATTACAGGTATCCACAGAAAGTAACCTGATCGGTGTGAATGTGTTCAGCGCAGTGGAGCTGTTGTTTTCATTTCTTTTAATTTTTGCAATGATGCATATGTGGGGAAAGGTCGCAGCGCTGCACGGAAATCAAGAAAGCTGAGAGGTTGGATAGTTGTGCCCGATGCATACTAATCCTGGGTGTGTTTAAACGTGCGCGTTTTTGGGGGGGTCTTGCAATGTGTGTGTGTGTGTGTGTGTGTGTGTGTGTGTGTGTGTGTGTGTGTGTGTGTGCGTGTGTGTGTTGTGTGTGTGAGAGAGAGAGAAAGGGAAAGGAGGGGAGAAGAGGGAGAGATTAGCCTACTCTTTCCAAAATGCTCCCTTGTGATTACAGTAGCTAAGACGTTTATTAAACTCCCTTTAAGTTGTACGACTGGACCGCTGTGTGTGAGAGAGGATTATTTCATCTGTCCCCTATGTGCTGATTACTTTAAACTAGGTTCCTTTGCATATGTGCGCACGTCTGGTTAAGGGATCGATGGCGGCCATGAGACACCATGGGAAGCAGAGTAACGCCACCACCCACTGTAATCACCACCCTCTTGTGGATTACAAGTGGTAGCATGGCACTTGCGGGATCATCACAAGGAGAAATCCGAGTGTGGAGGTAGAAAGTGGCGCTCGGTCGGTGGTGGAAGGCTATTCAGCACCATGGACAGCGCACAGAAGTATGGAGCTGCAGTAGGAGGGAGAGCTTTGACACCCACAATGGGGCATTTATCAACATTTGAATGGCTGGTATTCTCCTAAAAACCACACTGTGAAGGATCTGTCTGAAGAATGTGGAGAGTGTGGAGGTTTTTTTTCTGAGCAAAGCCGTGTAGTTTACTGAAGAGATTCGGCTGTGTTTTATTCATGAAAGCAGGATGATTGTGACGCCAAATGACTCACTGACAAGTGCACTCTATATCCAGGCCTTACTATTTATTGCTGTGGCCACTATAATTTATGTCACTGGATCTCACTGCTCAAGTCTGCAGTGGAGGTCTGTGGGTAAGACCAAAAATAGCTCATCCAGAAGAAGAATAAAGAGTCGAAAACTTGATTTTGTTTACAGCACGGATCACTGCACAACTTCAACACAACATTAGTTTTTAAGTTATCATCCAAAGTATTTGAACAATAGGCTCAACATTTTCCTAAAGCCCTGAAAATATTACTTTTTTAGTATTTCTATATAATATTTATTCCAGCAAAAGCAGATTTTTAGGCCACTAGGGGGCAGCAAACCATTAACATATCGCCTGTGTAGTTGATTTGATGTGACAAACTTGTTAGCAAACAGCTGCTTATTTACACATTCAACAGTTACGGAGCAACATTAATAATTTAGAGCCTGTGTACAATATTCACAACGGGTGGTATTGTGTGTGTGTGTGTGTGTGTGTGTGTGTGTGTGTGACATCATGGCACAATGTGGTCCTGGTGATACAAATAGTAGCTGGAACTACAACAGAAACCATTTTGAGTATTTTGGCAGGAGCTTATATATCCATCTGTGTGTCTGTGGACAGATTTTGTCAACATTATGATGATGTAACTGTGCAAGATGGAGTCACAAAGACTGACAGGTGTGTAGCTGAGATAAGAAAATGAAGGTCAAGTTTGGAGATGGGTGTGGTCCATGCAAGGGGGCTTGAATTAGCCCCTTGCTCACGAAACTTTGCAGGTATAGTTGAAATCACAAAGATGGCCACGTCCAAAGATGGGCGTGGTCCAAGCAAGGGGGCCGGAAGTAGAGAGAAGATGTTATTAGCTTCCCATTTTACGCCCCCAGCTGACGTCAGCCAGTCTCTAATTTAGCTTTGCTTTTGTTCTCTACCAACCCCTGAGAGAAATATCTGGTTCTATCACTGTTAAATGCTCCACTATGTCCACCAGCTAGTGTCTATCTGTCTGTTGTTTGCTGCTGAGCTGGTACAATGAGGTTTTTACAGCCTTTTCACCGAAAACATCTGCTGCTGTGGCCAAAAAAGACACCATGAGACCAAAACAGGGAAATTGTGGGTTCAACAGCTGAACAATGAGCTGGAAATCACAACAAAGCTCTGCAGAGCTGAGGGGAGCAGCAGGTCCAGGTAATAACACACTGCAGGTTCATCACTATGAGAGGATTTTGGCAGAGAGCCACAGACATGGAATTTGAAAGGACATGGGCATTAACTCTCTGGGGAATTTCACTGAGTTGCATTATGGGAAATGTAGGATCCAGTGTTTTAGGAGGTTGAGCTATACTTGAGATTTGAAGTCAGAATTTCTCAACCTCTGTTGTTTCAATTTGGAAGATTCTGTTTTAAATCCATCCATTGTAAGTCCCAATACTTTATGGGAGAAACTCCATACCACTGGGGCAGCTTTGGCTCAGAAAATAGAGGGGGCAGAAGATTGGTGGTTCGATCCCCGGCTCCTCCAGTCTGCATGCTGAAGCATCCTTCACCAAGATACTTAACCCCAAATTGCTCCTGATGGCTGTTCCATTGATGTGTGAGTGTCTTAAAACTGAGTAGCAGGTGGCACCTTGTGAAGTAGCCTCAGCCTCCAGTGCATTAATGTGTGTGTGAATGGGTGAATGTGACTTGTAGTGTAAAAAGCACTTGACTAGAAAGGTGCAGGTCCATTTGACACTTTAAAGTGATGTTCCAATGGGTTCCACACAGTTCTCCATACACTTAATGCTGTACATTCATACAGACTTTCTGAATGAAATTGTCCTTCATCTGATAATTACACAAGCAACTGTTACAAATGTTCAGCCAACGCTCTGTTTTTGGTTTTGAATTAAACTAACTCCTTCAGTTGTATCACCTGTTGGCTGTCGGCTACATAGCAAGTTGTTCCCATATCGGCTTGTGGCTTTTTGTCTTAAACTAGATGGCTATGCTTTCCTGGAGAGCAACGTGAGCAGCGACTATTTAATTCATTTTTTATACGGCTTGTATTCATTATTATTCAGGCCTTTAGTTTCTCATCGCTAACAGTCACAACAGAACTGTCAGCAGTGCTCATCTGATATGTTGATATCACTCGCAGTTATTGTCTGTCAATGCTTGATGCCAGAAATGATGCTTGAGGGTTAATGCCTTCTGTCGAGACTGCTCGGTGAAATTGATAGGCCTGCCTTGACAGATGAGATAACCTGCGATCGCAGGCAAACGCAATTTACGGGTATGGCAGATGGATGCTGAGGATGCACTCAGAAGTAGGCCAGTTTTACCTTGGGGAGAAGCTCGACATGCACAGAAGGCTCCAAGAGAATGTTAGAGCGTTGTTGTTTTGCAAGGGAAATTATGAGAGAGAGGTGGGAGGAATGGGAATCGGAGGACTGTTTTATTAGACACCACACACAGAGAAATAATAGAGGGCCGATCAATTCCTGTTCAGTTCCCGTTCGCATGGAATAGCTTGGATGGAAGGCAATCGGGGTTCAAAAATTAAGTGGAAAATAACTTGGGATTTAGCCTTAAACCCTCTGCAGCTTCTCTGCACAACTCTCATCACCAAGTCTGCTGCGTGAAGAGAACTAGAGCTTGGTTCCTTTCCAGAAAACTCTCCCGTATGGCTCCATTCACTCACCTTCACCAGCACAACGAGCCAGGTGCACAGAAAACGCAACGATGAATAAATAAATTAATAAATCCCAAACAACAGCTAGGAAGAGCCGACGCACAGGCAGTTAGATGTGTTTGATCTGTTGTAAAATAATGAATATACAGTGCAGCACTTCTTGGGAATGGGGCGCAGCTGCAGGGCACTTTCATGTGCTACCTCACCTCAAATTGCCGCGCATTAGAGGGAAACATTTCCCTAATGAATTTAATCATCGCTCCTGTTGTCACCAAGTTGGTCTTTTGTTTACGTTCCTGCCTGGTGACTAAAGTCCAGCTGCTGGAGTGCAGCGTATGTGCAGGGTGAAGCTGGCTCTTCATGCAGTGTGTGTAGGATTCAGCTGCTTGAGTGGAGCCCCAACACCATGCTGAGGAAGGTTTTGTTTGTTAATATAGAGTCGTGGATCTAGGGAGCTTCTTATTCTCCTTTTTTTTGTTTTAATCAGTGCAGACAAACAACGTAACCTTGCCCTTAAAAAATAATCCTCGGCCTCCTTCCATGTCACAGATATCCTCAAATATCTCATGATTAAGCATGTGGGATTTCAAGGTGATACAGGGTAACATTTACTGAAGATCAAACAGCTTTATCATTTGAATTAAACCATATTTTTTAAGGTGTAAAATATAGAAAAAAATAGCTTTAATTTGTTTAGCTTTCATAAAGGGCATATCTGACAGTAAGGATCTTTCAGATAGCAGCTTGGAAAACCCTAAATAACTATACTGCCTTTTTCTGTTGCTATTTTTTAGATCACTAACTACAAACCGCCATCCATTTTACAGAGAATGCAGGTTTTATTTCCTGCTTTTCATTTTAATTCCTAATTCTTACTATGCTTGAGATAGGTGATGCATGACACTGAACACTTCATAGCTGTTTTTCTCAAAGATACACTATTATTGCAGGTCGATGCAGGTGAGAGGAGTATCACTAGTTTGGCAGTAATCCAAGCGGTGCATTCATTTACTGCTGGGAAATTCTGATATCTAAGCGATTCTTACATAACAACAGTGTACTGATGAGCAATGCATTCTCAAACTGGGTAAATACTCCAAACAAAAGCTCAAGCATAGATGTAGTGAAAAGGAATAGGTAGCTTTTCAGCAGTTAAAAAAAGCTGCTGTTCTTTGCCAACTGCCTCCTAAGTCTCAAGTGTAGGACCTGGAGTTTCCCACCAGCTGAGCTGGAATGGAGTTCCCCTGAAGCCTTTTCAAAACACTGTTTGCTTTTTTACTGTATGTGCATTACCTTACAACCTCCCAACACCACAGCAGTCAGCATTCATGAATATATATGAACAGTGGTGGAACAAAAGCTCAGATATTTTACTGAAGTGAAATTTGCATTATTGCAGTGTAGAAATACTTTGTTACAGGTCTTGCATATAAAATTTGACTGAATTAAAATGTATTACCATTAGAATATATATTAAGTGCCAAAAGTCTGTGAAACTTCTACATAGTTCTAGTGTCTTGCAGGTGGCACAGTGAGAGATGCCTGAGTGGGGCTGCAAATAACAACTATTTTCATTGTTGATCAATCTGTTGATTATTCTCTCAAGTAACGGAACAGTCTCATATTATATTGACATCATGATATGAGACTAGATATTGTCTTAGATTTGGGATATTGAAAGCTTTGTGTTTTCCTGATTATAAAGGCTGAATTACAGTGAAGTGATGTAATTACCTGAGCTTACCAGACTTTTCTAACCACTTATTCATAATATCCACATTACTGATGATTATTTATCAAAAATCTCACTGTGTAAGCACCAACAGTAAACCCTACAATATCACCACAATATGGACATCAAGCTATTTGGTTAAATATATTTTCTTCCTATCGCCTCTGGGTGGGCAATATGGCCCTAAATTAATATCACAATATTTCAGGGTATTTTTGTTCGGAAGCGTATTGTATTCACTTGACAAATAAAAAAAGAATCTGTTTTATTGAGTAATTTTTATTGTATTTCAGAGTAATTTTTTTATTTTTCTGTTTTTTGTTGTAATTTTGTTTCTGTTTTTCGTGTTTTGTTTTTTTTTCTGAGTATTTTTTTCTGAGTTAAGGGAGCAATAGAACAACAGATGCTTTCATTCCTTTCTTGAGAGCTCGATATAATGGAAGCAAACATGACCCGCTTGTTTAGTTTAATCCAGTTTTACTTTGTTTTGGGTTTGAGACACTGGGAGATACTCTTGTCTTTAAGTCATATAGATGGTGTTATCATTAGTTTGTCGACTTTACGCAGGCACCGGTCACTTGCAGGTGCCAGGTGGGAGCTTCCCGCGAGATTTTGAAGTATCTCGTTCAGGAAAAAAAAATTACCACAAAAAAACAGAAGAAAAAACCCCCCGAAAAACAGAAAGAAATTACCACAAAAAACAGGGAAAATATTACTCAGAAAAACAGAAAATATTACTCAGAAAAACAGGGAAAAACATATTCAGAAAAACAGAAAAAATTACACCAAAAAACAGAAAAATAAATAAATTACTCACAAAAAACAGAAAAAAATTACTCAGAAAAACAGGGCTTTTTTTATTTGTCAAGTGAATGCAATACGCTTCCGTATTTTTGCGATGATAGTCTTGATGATATGACAAATTAGTAAAAAAATATATTATTAATTTAAGAACATAGAATTGGAACAAAATAATTCATATAGTCTTACATAACAGTCTACCTTTAAATATTCAGTAAAAACTAAATAAAAATGATCTCTAATTTCTTTAGTTTGTAATTAACAACAGTTATTTAGAGTGAGATTCAGATTTTGTAAACATTATTAAATGTTCAACAAAATAAAATCTACCGCAAATTACACATTTAAAAAGCTCCCAAACACAAAACACATGTACCCTGGGATCTAAATATATAAATCAACAGGTGATTTCCCTCTCTTTTAGCACATAATTGATTATTTTTCCTTTTCTTTCCACCTGGACCTTTATGCTCTGCCATTTCTCCTTTAATCGTCACACTGTAAACTGTGACAGGCTGTTATGCTACCATAACTATCGCACATTCACATATATGTAGTGTTTCGTCAAGCTGTGAGCATCACGTAGGTTTACATTAGCAAAGGTTTAGGACAAAATCACTTGACGACACTGACTCCTGTGGTGCACGGCAAGAGAGGAGAGGGAGAGACGCTGTAGCTGCTGCCAGAGGAGCCGTTGAATGAGTTCCCTCTGAGCGGTGAGTCGCTAAAAGAGTTTGAGAAGTCTGGAACTGTACATAAAACATTCAGGACGCCACAGTTTATTCCACACTACTGAAGCTGCTCCTCTTTTTGGAACCACCACGGAGTTGCTAATAATTTTGCTTTCAGCCATGCTTGTTGTTGCCGTGGGTAACAGTATGACATCAATATGTCAACAAGCTGAAACATCACAAGTATCATGATATAAATGTTTTAATATCACATGTCATATTGATTAATCAGTTAGTTGGTTTGGTGTATAAAGCTCAAGAGGATGTTCTCAAATGTCTTGTTTTGTCCACAACCCAAAGATATTCAGCTTACTGTCATAGAGGAGTAAAGAAACCAGACAATATTCAAATTTAAGAAGCTGGAATCGTTGACAGCTAATCAGTAAATCATTGTAGCTTTAGTTTTTTGATGCTTTCTCTTCCCTAATGCACCTTGGAAGTACTTGTTGGAATAGTGGGTGGTAAACGGTTAAAAACATGACACGTTAGATCGGTGATGAACTTCAGTTAGTAGCCTGGGCTATTATTTGCTTAAATCACTGAATTCAACAGGCTTATATTAGCTCAGCAAAGATAGAAAATATGATCAAATAAAGTGTGTATTTAAACCAGTATGAATATTACTTGTATAAAAATTAGGTTTTGAATAACATATCAATTATGTGTTAAGTTATGACACTTGTCTCACAGTATCCTGTTAAAACAATATTCATAACTTGGACTAATTGTTATGAAAAACAGTTTTGATTCTTTTGATTGGTGGACCTTTATGGACAAAAGAAATGTAAATACCGGGTAATTGAGTAATGGAGACATGTCCTGACTTCATGACATGAAACGTTTATATTTGTATGCACAATCTAAGCAGCTCAAATGGGGAGTCAACAATCTGGTTTTATACATCTAAATAATTCTATAAAAATGAACTGCTGCGTAGCTACACCAGGCTAGTAAAAGGGACTGGGTGATTCATTGGGACTAGGCTTTTAAGTGAGGTTTACAGTATGTTAATGCAACCATGTACTTTGCAATCACATTGAAATACTGTCATTCTAATGAGTTCATGAACTCTCAAATGCCCCGCTGTTTTTCCATTAACATGTCAATTCAGCTCATCCAAATAAATAGCACAAAACACCCTCAGAAATAACTCTCTAACATAATGCAACACTATATTTATGAGAATAGAGAGCAGACACTCTCTCAGCTGCTTTGCCTTTGGGTAGCAGCTTAACTTTCTGACAAAGAGCCCTTGTGGCTGCTGTTAGTTCACCTGCCTGTGCTGTGTCCTCGTGGCCACGCTGCTCGGCTATGCTGTGATGTGACTTTTCCTGGTAGTCTCAGCAGGAAGCACTTGACTCCAGAGAATATCAAAGTAAGCCGCGCGCTCCGAGGGCAGCTCCATTGTGGAGCTTTAGAGAGAACCTCGGGGAGTTTGCATAGGCGACGGCTCCCTCCCTTTGTGAAACACTAGTCGGAACATTAAGATGTCACTGCTGACTGACCAATATGACCACAGGGACACGGAGATACAGCAGCAGCCACGGATGTGAAACTTCAGAACACTTCCAGTCAGTGGGAAGACGTTCGCTGGCGCAGTAATTATGGAACCAGCTTGGACGACAGTGTGTCTGGGGCATGACTCAAACTCCTGTTACAATCACAACGAGGCACTTTAAATACATTAGGAAAAATTATACTGTGAGTCAGATTACAAAGGCTAAAATCATCTTATTCCCCCCCCTCCATGTTTCGTGTTCTTTCTTTTGTTTGGTCCCCAGTCTCAACAGGTCTGTGAGCACTGAGAGCTGGCATTCTAATTTTGCTGTCACCCTTTCCTCCACTCCCACATGAATTCTTTGTTGTTGTTGTTGTTGTTGTTGCACTTTGGAATACAGTGGCCCCCGTCATTTAATGGCGGGTTCATTCATCATAGTCAGCAGTTCCAGCCCACTCAGGCTACTGTATCTCAACAAACTTTTACATTTTAAAAGCCTCCGAGTTTGGGCTTTTGCTGTCACATGATGCTGAGTGTCTCACAGAGGACAAAAATACACTTTAAAGGGGTGTGTGACAAGTGCATGTGACCGAGACTAATTTATTTACAAAGATTGCATGATTTTTTTAAACAGGAATTGAAAATAAGCTTCAGTATTTTCCTGAATTAATAAACGAGTTTTTTCTGCAGTGCATAAAGATTAGTAGTTTCAGTTTTCAAACCTGTCCCACAGTGTATTGCACTCAGTGTCTCTGAATCACACCGCCTAGTTGACTGTGACATGGCTTTCCATCACCAAACCTGTGGTGTAATGTACCCTCACCTTTTACAGTTATTTACAGCTCGCTAGCTCCGCGGTTCACAGCCTCTGAGGATAAAGATGACATGTCATCGTGTCAGTGTCTGGCAACGTGCTAACCGATGACAACTGAAGGAAGCAGCACAGCATCCTCTTCTCTAAACAGCTTCTTAGTGGAGTGAGTCAGGAGGTTTCTTGTTATGCACATTTCTGATGACCTCAGCTGGTCATGTAAAAAAAGAGCCAGCCTCCCTTCACCTGTCTGTCTATAGAGGAACCACTGAGAGTGTCCTGACCTGGCAAGGTCTGGGAACTGCAATAACTTAAAGCATGAATTTCTGTCCACAAAATTCACACAGAAATGTAGAAAAACTGGTTTTGTGGGTTCTTATGGATGCTTGCACACCAAGTTGAACATCTTGAAATATGCAGACTGACCTCAATTTCAGCCGATTCCCCTTTGTTGAAATATATGTTTGACCGATAAAATCCTTTGTTTCGACTGATGTCCAGTGTTGGGTAAGGGTTACTTTAAAAGTAATCAAAGTACGTTACTGTGTTACATTTTAAAAAAGTAACCAGTTACTTTACTGCGTTACTCCCTGAGTAAAGTAACTCAAGCACTTTTAAAGTACTTTTGAGTATTCTACATTTCCTATTGGGCAATGGACCACAGGGCGCTAAGCCTACATTTTTTTGTCTCTTGCCCTTCACTGAGATCCAATTCTCCCATCACAGCCGTCACTTTGACCAGTAGAAACACAGAACGATCTGCTGCCGTAGACAACTGTATGACAACAACACCCCAGCGTTTTTAATATTTCCTCTAGGGATGTTACCACACAGAGTAAAAGGGGGAAATGATGGTGTGAAACAGCAGAGGCACTTTGTCAACCCGCTGAGTTAACGTTACTGTCATTAGCATCAAGCTAGCAAACAATGGTACATCCTCACGGTCGGACATAAAGTAATAACATTAACAAATAGCGGCGGGGCTTTTACTCACCACAACTGCAGAGGCTCCCAGCTTCATTTGAAACAAACTACATTATAGACGGTCCGTTATTTATTAATCCCTCTGTGTGTTTATATATTTACTTTTTATCCGCTCCGTTGTCTTTGTAAAGTTAACATATCGCACCGTCATTTCAAACTCAACACTTGTTTCAAATTAAAAGCCCCTTATAACCTCGGCTGAGAGAATCCCTCCATTTTCTAAATAGGCTTTTATTCTGAAACATTTGTCAGAACTTCCTGTGGAAGATACAGTAGCTTGACAGTTTACGTATTGCGCTTCAAATGTAGCTCCTGCCATCTGCTGACGCTTTTAGGTGACTACAACCTCCTGCCATCTGCTGACGCTTTTAGGTGACTACAACAACATGTTGGCTGGCACATGAACAGACAGTTCTGGCAGTGAATCAAATAATAGTGAAAGTAATAAAAACAGGACAAGAATAACCCAATGACATCACACACGCCGTGAAAGACGACTGGGGATAATTGGTGAGTACCAGCGTTTAGCGTGTACCAGGCATAATGCAAGTCCTGAGTCTGAAATATGTCTGTGAGCGAGTCCTACTCCACCTATTTAGACTCCACCGTAGACAACGGCAGCATTTCTCCGACCACGTAGCGAGCCACAAGCTCCGTGGCTTCTTTCAGACTGATAGGTTTAACGTTATCTCCGTTATTAGAACCAAACGACAGCTGTTGCTGTTTCGGAGCTGAAGGACCAGCGTTCTAAAAGTAACGGAAGTAACTGATGTCTTGTTTGAAAATGTACTTAAGTAATTGATTACTCAAACAGCAAACTAACACATTAGGTTACTCGTTACTGCAAAAACTAATCCCAACTCTGCTGATGTCATAACTCCAGGTCATAGCTAGCTTGTCGCCACAATGGGGGAACGTCTTTTCAATCTCAAGGCCCAATATTGTATGACAAACACTGCACCGACTACCTCAATAACCAAATAAAATCCAATAGCTTGAGATCATCCATCAGCTACTACCAATATATGTTTGTCACAGATATGGTAGCCACAGCAGCTAACATTAGCTTAAAATTTGGGGTCCGATTAGTTAGCAGGTTATGTATTTAAAGAAAACCCGTAGACATTCTCTGTCTGGATAGATTTTTGTGGGATGGACACTCATTAGGCGCCATTTACGAAACATGAGGAACATTCAGTTGCACCTGACCCGTTGAAAATTCATCTCCTTCTCCATCCAACTCTCCATTAAACACAGCCTTGTTCTGTGTCTTGTTTTGCACCTTGTGTGTAGTCTGAACGTTGCTTTACTCTTATTGAATGTTACATCATCATTCATTCTTTTTGTTTGGTACCGGGGACCACGAGAAACACGGTTTCATTGCTCTGCACTGTAAACAAATGAATGACAATGAAGTCTCTCTTACTGCATCTTTATTACAACTGTAAGCACACCCAACAGTGATGTCATGATGTACTGACACACCCTGAAGTCCACTTTAGGTCCCTGCAAAGTGGGAAGTTGGTGTTGCTCGTTGGAAAATTACAACATTAAGTAATAACATTCAATAGTATAATGTATAACACGCTGAAAGGAGAGTTTTTGTGAGATATCATGAGATCTAGATGTGTTTAAATTTGCAACTCCCCTAATGAATGCTTACTATGGGCCATCAGCCTTTAGCGTAAATCAGCATAACTAGAATTAATGCATATATATAACTGAAGCATGTGCATTTGTGTTAGGGGAGGTCATTAACATAGCATAATATTGTAGATTGCACATGTGTAACCTATGTGTGGGAAATTCAATTTCAATTTTCAATTTTATTTATAAAGCCCAATATCACAAATCACAATTTGCCTCACANATATAACTGAAGCATGTGCATTTGTGTTAGGGGAGGTCATTAACATAGCATAATATTGTAGATTGCACATGTGTAACCTATGTGTGGGAAATTCAATTTCAATTTTCAATTTTATTTATAAAGCCCAATATCACAAATCACAATTTGCCTCACAGGGCTTTACAGCATACGACATCCCTCTGTCCTTATGACCCTCGCAGCGGATAAGGAAAAACTCCCCAAAAAACCCCTTTAACGGGGAAAAAAAACGGTAGAAACCTCAGGAAGAGCAACTGAGGAGGGATCCCTATTCCAGGACGGACAGACGTGCAATAGATGTCGTACAGAACAGACCAGCA
>NC_065519.1:27874341-27892316 GCF_006386435.1 Epinephelus moara | reverse complement strand
GGTCTATAGTTGGCTAACACCTCTGGATCCAGGGTGGGCTTTTTTAGTAGAGGTTTAATTACAGCTACCTTAAAAGACTGTGGTACATAGCCTGTTAATAAGGATATATTGATCATATCTAATATATGAGTGTTAACTAAAGGAAAGACCTCCTTAAGTAGCCTAGTTGGGATGGGGTCTAAGAGACACGTTGATGATTGTCTGATATAGTTTCATTACTTCTCACACTGCAGTCATTTGCTTATAATAAGCAAACATTTGCAGACCTACTTATCCACATTTACAGTATTTTAATGTGTTGCATTAATGTGGCAGTACAAAACACTTGGTCGATAATTATTCTCTAAACATATACTCAAACACTCCCACATAACCACCCTGCGCTTTTGTCCCACTGTGTTGTGAAAAACACAGCCATCGCCCAAGTTATCACTGAGAGCATGAGGGCAGCTCCGTTAAGGCTGCCTTCCTCTGACTCGCTGATGTGCGGCGAGCCCCCAAGGTTAGCAACAAAAAGTGTTTAGCTCCAGAGATCTAAATGGAGAGCTCCTTGTGCCGCTGTGGAGTGATAACATTCAGGCTCTGCTGGAGATGTCGCTATTGTGAAGAAGCTGTAATTTAGAGAGGGGTTGGGAAAGCTTATCTTCCTGAGCCTCAGAGCAAAGTAAAGAAATAGTGGGAAGGGGGGAAAAAAAATAAAAACAACAACACAGAGGCAATGAGTCACTGTCTGTGGAAACAGGAGTATAAAAATGAAGGGTTTGTGGTCAAAAAGTGAGCAGTTCCACTTATTATTCATCGAATTGTTGTTAAAACTGAGTGTCACCAAAAGGTAATTTGCTGCAAAACATAGGCAACTGTCTTTATACTGCAGGATCGGTTGTTGCTGCAGGACACGAAAAGGGAGAGAACATATTCTGCTTGTCTTGCAAAGACTAAGCTGTTGGTTCACTAAATGCTAAACAGCGTAGTTAGCCTTCTGTAGTGAGCCTTTTTTTAAAAAACACCTCAAAGAAAAGGTTCACATCAAAAAAAAAATGCATATTTTCCTCTTACCTGCAGTGCTGTTTATCAGTCTGGATTGCTTTGGTGTGATTTGCAGAGTGTTGGAGATATCAGCAGTAGAGATGTCTGCCTTCTCTCAAATATAATGGAACTCAATGGCACTCAGCTTGTGGTGCTCAATGTGGCAACAATAAACACTTTTGAAAAACTCAACAGCAATGTCTCCTTCCTGAAATCATGACCCCGTTACTCAAGATAATTGACAGACCTTGTTGTGAGCACTTTCATGTAGAAGCTATTTTCTTTCTACCGAACTACACTTGCCAACTCTATCAATGCGTAGCAGGAAGCATACAGGGAAGCATACGAGGGTCAAAAGGACAGCGGGATGTCGTATGCTGTAAAGCCCTGTGAGGCAAATTGTGATTTGTGATATTGGGCTTTATAAATAAAATTGATTGATTGATTGATACATCTACTGCTAGCTCACCTAGCACCACTGAGCTAGCTAACATTACAGCTTAGCCGAGGAGGACACCATTAATATTAACATCTTGCGGTGTCACTAGCACAAGTCCATGAGTAGATGTACGCTTCCTTCTGTGTAGTGATACAGTTGGCAGATGTAGTTTTTGCCATCCAGGCGCTCTAGCTAGCGTCGAGGCTAGCAAGTTACGGACGCCAGGAGGAGGTGTCTAGGGATCCATATCACCAGCCTCTGTGCGCCAGGGCTTTTGCCATCCATACAGTTCAGCTACAGATTCTAGGACGTGATCCGAATTATAACCCTCTAAGAGCGGGTGCATTTTACCATCCAGAGGCTACGGCTAACCAACAGCAGCTCATCCACAGGCCTGTCCAGGTGCTTAGCAATGAGGTGGCCACCAAAAAAGCATTCAGACTAAGACCCTGTGTTCCTTATGGTGGTGCATGAACTCTTAGACCAACAAAAGACATGTTACAAAGTGAGGTTGTGACAGTTTGATAGAAATAAAATAGTTCCTGTATGGAATTGCTCACAATAAGGTATGCAGATTATCTTGAGTACCCAGGCCATGAACTCTGGAAAGAGATATAGCTGTTGAGTTATATTTTTATTTAATTTTTTTTTTTTTTTTTTTTGAGCACCACAAGCTGAGTGCCATCTAGTTCCATTATATTGGAGAGAAGGCAGACATCTTTACGGCTGATATCTCCAACAATCGGCAACACACACCAAAACAATCTCGACTGATAAAAGCACTAAAGCTAAGAAGCAACATATGCATTTTTGATTTTGAGGTGAACTATCACTTTAAACTCCATTTGAGATTTATTACACTGTGTCCTTGAGGACAAAGGTATAGTTTTATGTGGCTCCTTTGACTTGAGTTCTCAGGAGATATTGTACATATATCGAAGAAGAAGAATCACAAGCGCCATCGACACGTAAAATTCACATGGGGTCTAACTTTAAGTGCTCATTATAATTGTCTCTCAAGATTTCAGCTTCAGAGTTGCCCATGCTCTGTTATAAATTGCAGTCATTAGGCAGAAAATGTCCCAATTCTGCTTTAAAGTTGAAGTTCCCTCTCAGCAGCGTCTTTGATAAATTGATAGCAGGTCTTTTAATCTCACTGTGCTCCTTCGGGGTCCTCCCCGATGATTGCTCTGTTGATGGGTTCTTTGCAAAGAGCTGTCCTTGTCTCACAGCAGTGAGTTTACATCTCTTAGTCAGCACGAGCCTACAGTATGCACACAGTGTTCCCTCGGCATTGCTTTTGAACGCCAACCTTTCCTTTTGCTTGTTTATTAGGCATTCAGTTGAGAGAAATTGCAGAGGATTGGACTGTGAAATGTTTTTCACCATATGACTCTGTGGCTGTTAAAACACACACACTCACACACACAAAAAAACTATTCACGCACATCAGTGCAGTTAGATGTTATCGATTGTGGTTGGAGGTTGACCTTGACGAGGTTACATTGTTTAAGGGACCAACGTACAGTTTTGTTGCATCAGTAGAGGAAGACATGTGAAACTGTAACTTCTCATATGTCTATAACTTTGTCTAAATCCAGTGAGAATACCAAATGATCCAGTTTGTAGGTGCTGTTCATAGTCACTACTGCTTCATAATGCAATGCACACAGTTAATGGAAAAGCTGCTCACTACTACCAAATTTAAATAAACTGCAGGTGGTGGCAAAAAATCTTAGAACCATTATTTCGATATCCCTTCTGAAAGTTTAATTGGCTGCAACATTCAGAAGTTGTTTGACATCTGACTTCACACATATCATTTCTTGTTAGTGTAAAGCAGTTAAGTGGGTAATACTTCACAAGAAGGTACACAAAAATGAGTAAGTCCTTCAGTCATCATCAGTTAACTTACTTATTAACTCATGATTAGCTACTCTATCACATTTGATTGGGAGTTACTCAAGAACAGTACCCTGGAAATCCAGAGTTCTCGCGAGAGCACAATTTGAATTTGCTCAGCAGTTCACTCTGGCAATCAGTAATGATGCTCATTACCTATGCCCATGAAACCGAGCTGCACCAATCACTTCGGTGTATCTGATATAGGCGGGCCAGAGGCGAGCTAAACAGATGACGACAGCGCTGCAATGACGAAGTCCGGAATCAGTCAGTAAACATTGCAAGATGGCTACGGATGAACACCAGTTGTTTGAAACGGCTTTGGCCGCTACAATGAACGAGTTAGACTTGGCTTTTTCTCTAAAAGAGGAACAGAAGACGGCGCTCGAATCTTTCCTTTGCAAGAAGGACGTTTTTGCTGTTTTGCCGACCGGATACGGCAAGAGTCTAATCTACCAGTTAGCTCCGCTGGTAGCTAAGCTCTGGATACGTCACCCCGTGTATTGTTCTGATTGGTCGTAGTGTTATCCAATTGCGTGCAGTGATATTTTCAAATGCATGCTTGGTGCCGCCCCTCGAGTTGGGCCATTTTCATTACTCATAGCCAGACCCTAAATCTTTCTAGATTTGGGTCTGGATTTCCAGGCTACAATAACTGACCATTAGCTAATGATTAGTTACTCATTCGTTCTTCCTTTGTCCTTAGTAAACTACT
The DNA here is from genome assembly GCF_006386435.1 of Epinephelus moara. Lineage (NCBI taxonomy): Eukaryota > Metazoa > Chordata > Actinopteri > Perciformes > Serranidae > Epinephelus > Epinephelus moara. The sequence goes on along the minus strand of NC_065519.1, from coordinate 27,888,234 downwards.
TGTTTTTTGTGTACCTTACCATTATCCGCTGCGAGGGTCATAAGGACAGAGGGATGTCGTATGCTGTAAAGCCCTGTGAGGCAAATTGTGATTTGTGATATTGGGCTTTATAAATAAAATTGATTGATTGATTGATTGATTAAGTGTTACCGTGAAGCGTATTGATATTCTTGTATACTCACTGCTTAAACAGTATACTGCAATGATTAGTATGTAGTGCACACTGTGTAGAAGTAGTCTCAAGTATGACTTTGGGACAATTTGGTGTAAAATGTTTACTGCAGAGGCAGGTGTTGGTGGTGATCCTCATCTCTCTGTCAACGTGGCCCTTCACAAAATTAGGCCATCTCTTCTTCTTGTTCTGATTATTTGGAAATTTAATTATGGTGATTGAGCTTTTTTGCAAATTCAGGCATCCAGGGAAGATGCATTTGTGGGAAGATGAGGAGGGCATAGCTAGCTAGCAAACTTTAACTAGCTAGAGTTTGCCAGTTAATCTTTATATAGTAAAAAAAAAAAAGTGCTGGACATAGAAAGGAAGTGTTTCACGGTCTAACTCAGCAGTTCAGTACTGTATAGTTTTCCATATTTTTCATGTTATCAGCACGTATTTTCTTAAATGTATAATGGGTTTTTGTTGATAATTTCAGATTTTACGTTACCGGCCTTTAAAAGTTAAAAGCTAATATTCTTTGGCAGTGGACACATTTAAAAGTGTAAATTATGAGATTTCTGTCAGTAGTTTTTTATACTTGTATGATAACTCCTGGAGACAATAACCCACATTAATTTTTTTTTTTTTTTTTTAATTCTGCTGATCTCTATTGGCACAACTTTCATTAAGGAGGCCCAATTCCAGTAAATCCTGCACAAAGAATTGTGGGTACTTCATACCCACTGAGGATTCACACGTGCATCCTTTGAAATTCTCTGAAGGAAGGACTCGGTCCTCTGTAGAATTAGGGGGGTTAGATCGCCACATCATTCCCGAGCGTGGCACTGCTGAAATGCGGAGAACAAATTTCACATACTCAGGTGTGTGACAATCAATGGGACTTTAACTTTAACTTATTACTATTGTCAATAATTAACTGCAGAGGATACAGTTTCCTGGTGATGCCTTTACCCTCTGTTGAGCTACCATGCATCACTGTGATTGGCTCAAGCACTTTTGGAGTCATGAGACCAGCAATATGATTGACTGACAGTATATTAATGAATCGCCACAACCTCCAAATTACACTCTGCCTCACAAAACCATTTTACACTTTGAGCTGCTGCACATACATGAAGCTAAATAGCAGTGGGCCCATTTCACAAAAGCAATCAGCGAGCACTATTTACTCACAGATCGCTAATGGTGCCAGAGTTCCGTTTCACAAATGACTGCTGCTCTCAAATTGCGGATAAAGTTGAATGTCTTACAGTTGACTTGCATGCTCATGCACGGGTCACAAGTATGGTGTTTCTATTGATTGGTTAAAAGATGAAATAATCACACTGTATGTTGCAGATCGGGTGAAACAGACCTCAAATCTACCACCTTACACTGGTCCACTTGCACCATAAAATAGAACAGACAGTCTTGCTTTCCATTTTATGATGGGATTGTGGCCAGCTGTGAGATGGGGTGTGGCTGTTTGTCAGCAGGAAGGTCATATCAACAAAAATGCAATACAATAGGGAAAGAAAGAAGAGCTTGTTTGGGTGGACATCAGTGTGGCTTTTTCCCCTTTGAAATGACCCTGCTATGGTTTTTCACATACTCGACGAAATGCCTGCATCCTCTCTCCTGAACACTTAGTGAAAGTGTATACATAAATCAGATGATCACAATTAAAAAGATAACAGTCCTGGCTATGCTGAGCCTTTTGTTTGTGGATGAGTGAATTATTGTTTTGCCTCGGTAAATTATGTGTAATTTAGTCCTAATCCTGAGGACTTGTAATACAGAGATGTGTCGACAAAAGTCTGTGATTACACCGATCCCAGTCAGATATTAGTCTATATTGTTCCTATAGTGTGAACACAGTCATTTGGTTGGCATCCTTCCCTTTAACTGTAACTAAGATGTGTTGCACTGCATGCCTTGTGTTCCACATGATTATATGAAGTGGTGTAATTGTGTTGTAATTAGTTATAATAAGCTGCTGGCAAGCATATCCTTGGATGCAGGGAAAACTGCCAAAAATAGAAAAATTAGATGAGAGCTAAAAGATGCAGCGCTGTGTGCCTCTGATGATCATTTTGTGCAACTGAAAATTCCAACACAAAACAGCAGGTCACACTGAAAGTGCAAAGAAACACAATCAGCCCACAGCAAATATCATTCAGTGTGATAGTGAATGCTCACCGTATCCCTGCTAATCCCATCTGATGAACCAATGGCGGTGACCTGCCTTAGTCAGTATGCACAGTATGCAGTGATGGCTGTGAATTGTTATTGTGGATTGAGATGTTGAGTTTTGCTCCCAACAGACGATCCGTGCCAGAAAAAAAACAATATCTTAGTATTATGTTTTTCCTTTTGCTGGTGAAGCGAATACAGGAAAAAAAGCCACGCAGCCTCAGGCGTTGAGCCCATATAATCCCACAGCAGGCTATCCTTTAGATGTCAACAGTGGCAACAAAGCCTCAATTTGTTGCTTGTATGAAGTGGGTGCTGAATAGAGGCACAAAGACAAAGGCAGGGCCTCTCGCACACACTGATAGAAAAGATAATGTTGAGAAATTGTTTTGATAAATTGGCACCTTATGAATATTTAACAATGGCTCTTTTAATGCAGCAGTTTAAGGGTGGTCAGAGTTCTCACTAGTATTTAAACTATTGACATGTTGAGGCCATAGAGTCAATCGCTGCAATCTGAGATCTTTGCTGTAATGTTTTGGTAGCATCTCTGGTGCAAAGTGCTCATCAGTGCAGTGTTTTATAGCACTTTTTAAAGGTCACTTCTCGGTTGGACTGGACCGAGAAGTGACTGTGTCTTTTTGTTTTATTGTTGCCAATGCTTGTGTCATTTCTTGTAAGAGTTCTTCGTTGTCTTTAACCAATCCAGTCCTCAGACTGAATTTTGGAATTGTGTGTTTCTGCAAACCACAGATATGTCTATATGTTTCACATGTAGTGAATATGTTGAAGTGTTATGTTTCTCAAATTTTCAATTTAATGGTTTGGTGCTGCGATTATTGTGTGGTTAGATTTAGTCACAAATTCTGCTTAGGTAGGGCGAGGAAAACATCATGTTTCAGTTTAAAATACCAAGTTTGGTCACCACACACGTGGTTTGAAATGTCCTGAAACTCTGCAAACACAGCTTGAAATGTCCTGAAGCTTATTAAAAAATACCCGATTTGGTCTCCACAAACACGGGTCGAAATGTCCTGATGGGTTGTTAAAAAACACCAGGTTTGGTTTCCATACACAGATGGAAAGGTCCTGAGGTCTTGTTAAATTACTTGGTTTTGTCTCCACAAACACAGTTTGAAATGCCTCAAAAACTCATTAAAAAAATACCCAGTCTTGTATTCACAAACATGGCTGGAAATGTCCCGACGCTTGTTAAAAAATACTCGATTTGTTGACGCAAACAAGGCTGAAAATGTCCCAATGTGTTGTTAACAAACAACTTGTTTGGTCTCCATACACACAGATGGAAAACTCCTGAGGTCGTGTTAAAAAATACCTGGTTTTGTCTCCACAAACACAGCTAGAAATGTCCTGACACTTGTTAAAAAATACACAGTTTGATCACCACAAGCATGGCTGGAAATGACCCAGCATCTCATTAAGAAATACCTGGTTTTGTTGCTGCAAACACGGCTGAAAATGTCCTAATGTCATCTTAAAAGATACCCTATTTTGTCTCAAAACACATTGCTGATAAACTCCTGATGCCTTGGAAAAAAAAATACCAAGTTCGGCTACCACAAACGCATTCTCGGAACCCATCGGCTGTTCGGCGTCTGACTTCCAGCAGACGGTGATACAGCCTCTGGGAGCAGACTCCTGACTTTTTGGCATTCTGGTTTGATTTGGGCGGAGGAGGCGAATTTCTGTTTCCGACTTCCGTTTATATATAAGTAAATATGTTGAACCATTGCGATGGATTGAGAGTTTGCAGTGACGGCAATTATGTTCCACCTCGTTAGTTCACCGCACGGACCGTTTAACCGGGCAACAACTGCAGCCGGCTCAAACGTGATTGGTCAATATCGCGCGGACTACAAACAACCTACAACCGGAAACCAGGGCTCTTCCGCTCTTCTTCCGGAGGCAAGATCTCCAGAGTTTGCCTACAGACTCTACATTCACTGAATGTAGAGTCTGTATATAGAGACTACGACAAACGTAGTTGGAAATGTCCTAATGTCTCATTAAAAAAAAAGAAGAAGAAAAAAAACACTTTTGGTGCCACAAACACAGCTGGAAATGTCCTGACACTCATTAAAACACACCCGATGTGGTCTCCACACACAAAGCTGGAAAAATCCTGATGTCTTGTTAAAATATACCAGGTTGTGTTGCCACAAATATGGTTGGAAATGTCCCAAAGTGTTGTAAAAAAAAAACAAAACAAAAAAAACCTGGTTTTGTAACCAAAAAGACAGCTGAAAATGTCCAGATGGTTCGTTAAAAAAACAAACTGGTTTTGTTGCCAAAAACATGGCTGGAAATGTTCCAACATCATATTAAAATATATCCAGTTTGGTCTCCAAAAACAGCTGGAAATGTCCTGATGTCTGACCTTGTTCTCTCACCATCAACACAGCTGGACATGGTAGTGGTTTTGAACAGTGGTCTGCTGCTCAGCAACCATCTCGCCTCTCCTGATGAGAAATTCAGCTCTAATTAATTTAATCTGATCTCTGTGTCTTTAGAAATGTTGGTAATGTGTATGAAATGTACAAATGTGACATATCAGTTGTTTGCAGAAACATACAAGACATTTTGTTCTGGCAACTGGTTGCTATAAGAACTTACCCGACTGAACCTGACTCCCAAAACCAAACTCAAGACCTGAAGCTATATTTTTGCTTAATTTGATTAATTGCTATACTTGTTTGCTCATTTCCTCAGGGAGCTGTGCATCTATTTATTATTGTCACGATCTGTCTCTCTGTTGCTTTCCCAGTCACATCCCCTATTCCCCAGGGCCCCTCATTGCAACTTTCCATTTATCTACCAGATGCCCTTGGACTTTCCCTCCTTCCCCAAACACCTGACAGGCCCACCCATCTACACGCCTGATCCAACTCCCATGATCTACCCTGCAGTTGCCTGGTCTTCCCCGGCCACCCCCTCGCCTGCAACTTGCCTCGTCAGCCTCTCTGTGCATATACTAGCCCAGTTCTATTTGTTGCTGCCAGACAGTTGCTGTGTGCTTTATGCCTTTGTTTATAGGCCACCAGAATATGACCCAGTTCTCACCTCAAGTGATGTCACTTGAGGCAATTTATCAGACTTCACACAGCCTTGGAGACACAAAAGGCTTTACACAACTTTGTCACAGGTGCTGCTTTCAATTTCGGCCGGTGAATGCTTTCAAGTCGTGCTAGTGAAATGCATGCAGGCGTGGTGTTTTGCAGTTGCAATTTGGATTTCTGGCAACATACAGTCTGCTCTGTCAACAAAGGCTGTTTTGAGCCACCCCCTCATTCCCTTCTGAAACCAGACCTATACCCTTGGTCGGTCAGAATGCTCAGTCACCATTTCAGTTTCAAGTCTGTATCAGAATGTAGCCACTTAAAGATTTATTTGAGAACAAAACAGAGTTGAGCTGACAGCCAACTGTAATCTTAGCAAACAGTGCCATTATAGCTCACACAACCAATATTGCTGTGAAAGAACAGTGTAAACAATGGCTTGCTAGTGCTGGGGTTAACTCATCTACCTCTATGAGTCATGTGACTGTCATCTTTCACGTCTCCACAATAGTAAATTGAAACAACAGGCTTGGAATCAATCGGCTATTGGTCTGAAAACCGTAAGCCTTTGGGTGCAAGGGTCAATATTTATATATTTATATATATATATATCATATGGGTGCGTAGATTGCATTTTGCCCAATGCATTCCGCCTGTACACATGGATTATATACCTGCTGTTCACACTTGATTGGTCAATACTACTTGGACTACAAACAGATCCCAAGAACACGTGCAATACCAAAGTCTTGTCCCTCCGCCTACAGATGCAGAGTCTGTGTGTCAAGATTTACATACATAGCGATTGGTGGGGTCACCTGCTTGTGTTCTTTCCTCTGCTGCTTCTCTTCCTGCCTCCATCTCTAATGTCTCCCCATAGAATAATAATAAATGAGTACTGAGGTATTGCTCAGCTGCTCTGGGGTGTTAAAGATGGCACTTTGTTCATGTAGCTAATCATTTGAATTAATTTCCAAGGACTTCTTTTCTGATTTCTGTCTGAGTTCCCACTTTTAATGTATGTATATGCATATATTGCAAATGTTAGTTGCCAACTGAAAAAAAAAAGTAAAGAGCTGCTTGAGAAAATACAACGTGTTGAAATGATGGACCATTTCTTTGCTTTGCTGCCCCCTGAGTCTGAGGATTTGGGTGGGAAATAGTGGTGCATAAAAGCTCGTCATTGTGTGACAATGATTGTACAGTAAGTAGGATGACTCAGCTGTTAGACACATCCGAGCAATAAGATATGTGTATTTACTCTATGTGGTTTGGGTGGGGCATCCATCATACTGCTCATTTGTGATAACTATGTCATGATCCTTCCCATGATCCACTTGGTATAATATTTTAAACAGCCTTGAGCGCTGCATAGCATTGAGCCGTTCTCCATGAAATAACCCTGTGAAGATATCAGCAGATAATCAGTGAACAATGCCCTGCCTGACCCGCGCTGAGCTCCACTTTGTCCGCATGATTCAGCCTCACTGAAAGGCAAATTATCCCAGAAACTGTTGCTCAATTCTTCAGCTTGAATAAATTGCTTCTCCTCTCGCTCTCAACAATAGCTGTCTCACTGACAGAGACTCAGCATACTGGCAAAACAAAAAAACGTGTCACTCAATGTTCCTCTCCCATCCATCGTGCGGCTCATTTTAGGGGAACAATTTTTGCCTGCATGCTCTTTTCTGCATGGCACCGCGTGTGGCATGGCCCTGTGGCGTCAACTGTTCCTCGCAAACAAGGCACCCTCTGATCTTAGTCAAGCTCCAATCTCAGCCTGTGTAGTTGGTCTTTCATCCACCAGTGATCCTGAAGAGCCCCCATGCATCAGTCATCACAGTGTGCACAAAGCTGTCTCAGACGCAGGGCCATTGATAGCAAGGGAAACGAAAAAGAGATACTAGGTGATCAATTAAAGTTCTTCTCCAGTGATGCCGGCAGCGTTTCTTTTACATTTTTAAAATAGACACTACAAGAAAATAAGAGCTTTAGTGAGCAAGGTGAAAGTAACAGCACCGGATAAACAGAAGTACTTAAAAGGAAATTCAGTAGATGTACTCATAAATCAGTTCATCATGTTTAGTAGTACTCAGCCTATAAAAAAAATAACAGTGTATAATGGTTTCACGTCTTTCAAGAAGCTTTTTCAAGTCGGAGAAATTCCCCCTAATAATGTCATTAGGGGTGTTCATCTCAGCATGTTCTTGGAGACTTTATTTTTTCACAATTTTAAAGGGTAAGTTACAGTAATACCAGTCTGAAAACGGTGTTTTACTGCCATCTTTGTTTGAAAGATTCATGTAACGAGGTAAAACCACTAGACATCAGCAAAAAAAACAAGACTTATAGCTGCTGTTTTGGGTAATTTGTCATGTTGAGTCAGGGTTGGACCTGGCAGGCTTGTCAGTGTGTGAAGACACTTTGATTGGCGGTTCAGTTCAGTGCACAAGAGGATGTGAGATCAAAACAAGCATGTTACATCAGCTAATATTATGTTTTAAGCCACTGAGCTCTTTTACATAACCGGTTCACAAGTTTTTGTGTCATTGTTCGCTAGTGCATGGTAAATATCCTTTGTTCTTTTAGCATCAGGTTGTGTTGTTACTGTGCTAATTGGCTAACTAGCATCTTGAAGTCGCACTGTCGGTTTCTGTTTTGGAATTAAACAATATTGCACGAGAGGATGTGCTTTAATGTCAGGACCCTAGCTCTGACACTGAGGATTGTTTTATTTAAGTGAATTATTCTATAAATGTAACTATAATGGTTGCAAGAACCAGGCTACCATGAGCATTTGTCGGATCAGTTGTTACAAAAATATCCTAGTAATCGATTTGCTGATCACCTTTTCAGGTGATTTGAAATAAAAATGTTGACTTCCAGTGTGTTTATTAGGCTATAACATTTTCAGGAGTATAGATTTTAGCCCATGTACATGAACACATATAGAGTGTGTGAGTGTGTGTGTATATGTGTGTGTGTGTGTGTGTGTCTAGTATGTACCAAAGCAACAGCAGCAGCAGCCACATCTTCTTCCAACCATTCATCAAACTAAGTCCACCACTGGGATCAAAATTAACACCAAAACGATCCATTCTGTAGCAGTTTTGCAGCCTCCTGGTATTTGCTCTTGTAGTTACAACATTGCCAAGGAAATGACGCAGTAATATCTTTAGTGATGAGCCAGGTGTGCTGAAAAAAGCCCTTTTTAAACAGGAATTGTGCAAATTTGCAGGAAAGCCCAATCAGTCTTCTTAATTGTGCAAATTTGCAGGAAAGCCCAATCAGTCTTCTTTCAGCATTGGTAGTATAAAAACAAAATTGGGGAGTGCTGCAAAATGACGCCTACCTACTTTTGTTTATACAGAATGTGCCTTTTTTGGGGCAGTGGGGGGCGTGAGCAAGTAACAAAACGTGTAACTCAGCGTGTGACGTAAACAGTGACGTGGGAGGGAAGCCGCGGCTGGTCAGTCCTTCAGCGATTCTCTCGTAAGTCGGCCCGTTCTTCACCGTCCCCGTCATCTGACGGTTAATGGCCTCTTCGTTTGCGAGTGCAAGAAGGGCGCAAAATGCCTTGTCTCCCCAGTTGCTCATCTTTACAGTGTCTGTCAGGTTTGTGTTTCCCTCTTGCTACTAGCTGCTCCTGTAATGGGTTTGGTTAGGACCCAAGCACAAAGACAGGCAGGTATCGTTGGTAACAAACTTTATTAGCACACGTCCAGGAAACAATGGCAGTAGGCAAAACAGTCTGTCTTCTGGCTGCTGGCCTTTAACAGTCTTTAGTGGGGATTGGAGGTTAGGCTCAGCCGAGCCAAACCAGGACACTGGTGAGTAATGTCCGTAAAACTCATATATATAATATTCGTCTGAGACGTCCACCTCCATCCCCTCATCCCCGACTGTAGGGAATGCGTCGTCCGTGTCAGAGAGGGCGTTATCGTTACACCTATCAGCGTCAGACTCGTCATCCGATGGTTCTGAACGATGGGATGGTCGGGGGGGTGGAGTCCGTGGTCTGGGTATATAGTTGGTTCTGGTGGGTTGATCGGGGTGACGCTGATGAAAGTCCCTGATGAGGTGGTGATCCAATACTTGTCTGGCAGGGACCCAGGATCTCTCCTCGGGGCCGTATCCCTCCCAGTCCACCAGGTATTGGAGCCCCCTCCCACGTTGGCGGGACTGCAGGAGACGCGGACCGTGTAGGTGAAGCCTCCGTCGATGAAACGAGGAGGTGGGATGGCGGGGACCAGGGCACTCTCTCAGACTGGCTTGATTCTGGAGACATGGAATGTGGGATGGGCGTGCATAGATCTGGGGAGTTTGAGTCTCACCGCTGCCGGGTTGATGATCTTGACCACCTCGAAGGGACCAATGAAGCGAGGAGCCAGCTTCTTTGACTCCACCCTCAGGGGAAGGTCACGGGTGGAGAGCCAAACTTTTTGACCTAGCTGATATTCTGGAGCCTGGGAGCGGTGGCGGTTGGAGGCTGAGGCATAGCGACCAGCGGCTTTGAGGAGGGCCGCTCGACCTCGGATCCAGGTCCTGCGGCAGCGGCGGATGAAGGCCTGGACGGATGGACAGGAAGTCTCTCTCTCTAGGGTCGGGAACAGAGATGTCTGGTAGCCGTAGACACACTGGAAGGGAGAGAGGCCTGTGGCGGAACTGGTCAGGGTGTTGTGGGAGTATTCCACCCACAGGAGCTGTTCGGACCAAGACGATGGGGATTGTGATGTCATGCAGCGGAGTGCTATCTCCATCTCCTGATTCTTGTGCTCCGTCTGACCGTTAGACTGGGGATGGTATCCTAACGAGAGACTGACGGTGGCCCCCAGGAGCGAGCAGAATTCTCTCCAGAAAACAGAGGTGAACTGGGGGCCCCGATCAGAAACCACATCCACTGGGATGCCATGGAGACGGACCACATGCTTCAGCAACAGTTTAGCAGTCCCCTTGGCTGAAGGGAGCTTGGGCAGGGGCACAAAGTGGGCCATCTTGCTAAACCAGTCCACAACCGTCAGAATGGTGGTGTTGCCGCTGGACGGTGGTAGGCCAGTAACGACGTCCACGGAGATGTGTGACCATGGACGATGAGGTACCGGTAGTGGGTGCAGCAGACCAGCAGGAGCTTGGAGCGTAGGTTTATGTTGGTTGCAGGTGGGGCAGGCGTTGACGAAACTCCGAGTATCCTCAGCCAGAGTGGACCACCAGAAGCGACGCTGCACGACCTCCTTACTCCGCTGGATCCCAGGGTGGCAGGTGAGTTTGGAACTGTGAGCCCACTGGAGGACCTCGGACCGGAGGTCAGGTGGAACGTACAGGCGTTCTGGTGGACAGGAACTGGGTCCGGGTTGGTCCTGGATGGCGGCTCTGACTCTCTCCTCCACCTCCCAGGTAAGTGTGGCGATGAGACGTGAGGCTGGAAGAATGGTATCGGGTTCGCCAACCTCCCTCTCCTGCCGAGATAAGGCATCAGGCTTGACGTTGCGGGACCCCGGCCGATATGAGAGGGAGAAGTTGAATCTGGTCAGGAAGAGTGACCACCGGGCCTGGCGGGAGTTCAGTCTCTTGGCTGACTGGATGTACTCAAGGTTCTTGTGATCTGTCCACACCAGGAACGGCAGTTTGGTCCCCTCTAACCAGTGTCGCCACTCCTCCAGAGCTAACTTCAATGCTAGTAACTCTCTGTTACCAATATCAAAGTTTCTTTCGGCCGGGGTCAACCGCCTGGAGAAGAAGGCGCAGGGGTGTAGCTTCTGGTCGATGGCCCTTTGAGACAGAACAGCCCCAACTCCCACATCGGAGGCGTCCACTTCGACCACGAACTGTCGTTCGGTGTCAGGCATTACGAGGATGGGGGCCGTCGTAAAACGTGTCTTCAGGGACCGGAAAGCCTCATTGGCAGCCGAGGACCACCGGAAGGGCACCTTGGAGGAGGTGAGGGCCGTGAGGGGGGCTGCCACCGTGCTGTAACCTCTGATGAACCTCTGGTAAAAGTTGTCAAAGCCCAGAAAACGTTGAAGCTGCTTACGGGAGTCCGGCGTGGGCCAGGAGGTGACAGCGGAGACCTTAGCAGAGTCCATCTGGACAGTCCCCCTCCCTATGACGTACCCCAAGAAGGAGACGGACGGAACGTGGAATTCACACTTCTCAGCCTTGACGAAGAGTGAATTCTCCAGGAGGCGTTGGAGAACCCTCTGGACCTGGTGAATGTGTTCGTCCTTGGATCGGGAGAAGATCAGGATGTCATCGAGGTAGACGAAAACAAACTTGTTAAGCATGTCCCTGAGTACGTCGTTAACAAGTGCCTGGAAGACGGCAGGAGCATTGGTGAGGCCAAAAGGCATCACCAGGTACTCATAGTGGCCGGTGGGGGTGTTGAACGCCGTCTTCCATTCGTCTCCCTCTCGGATCCGGACCAGGTGGTAGGCGTTGCGTAGATCGAGTTTGGTGAAGACTGTGGCTCCCTCCAGGAGCTCGAATGCTGAGGCAATGAGGGGCAGGGGATAACGGTTCTTCACCGTAATGTCATTCAGTCCTCGATAGTCGATACAAGGGCGGAGTGTCTTGTCCTTCTTTGCCACAAAGAAGAAGCCCGCCCCTGCCGGAGATGACGAGGGTCGGATGATGCCTGCGGCCAAAGAGTCATTAATGTAGGTGTCCATGGCCTCTCTCTCAGAGGCGGAAATGGAGTACAGGCGGCCTCTGGGTGGAGCAGAACCGGGCTGGAGGTTGATGGCGCAGTCGTAGGGTCTATGCGGGGGAAGAGAGGTTGTTTTGGCTTTGCTGAAGACCTCTCGGAAGTCTAGGTATTCTGTGGGGACCCCCGACATATCTGGAGCAGGACTGGAACAGGTAGATGACTGGGAAGCGGTGGCTTGCTTAAGACAGACCTGATGACAAGTTGGACTCCAACCCAGGATCGCCCCCGTGGTCCAGTCTATGTGTGTGTGTGACGTCGGAGCCAGGGGAATCCCAGGAGGAGTGGGTGACGAGGAGAGGACAGGATGTGAAACTGGATAGTCTCGTGGTGGTTGCCAGACAGGAGCACGTGGATGGGCACCATCTGGTGGGTGACAGTCCCCAGGAGGTGACCGTCCAGGGCATTGGCGGGAACAGGAACGGGCAGGCGAATCCGATCGACGCCTAGCTGAAGTGCTAGGTCGTTGTCGATGATGTTAGCGTCTGAACCAGAGTCTATGAGTGTGGCAAGAGTCTGAGAGCCTTGGGGTAGCAGCAGTCGGGCCTGGCACAGGGGACGTGAGATGGAGGAGGGTTTCGATGTGTGCCTCACCAGGACCTCCCTCCTCACTGGTGGGCCTGACCTTTTGCCGGACACCTGGAAATGAAGTGTCCGGGCTGACCACAGTAGAGGCAGAGGTTCCCTCTACGGCGCCTCTCTCTCTCTTGTGGGGTTAGACTGGCCCGGCCAATCTGCATGGGCTCAGAATCCCTCCTCGGTGTGCTGGTGGGTGGAGTTAATGATCTGGGAGGAGCTGGGGGACGAGGAGCCGGAAGCCGTTCCTCTCGTCCCTGCCGTCTCTCTTGGTGTCTAGCTTGAATCCGTCTGTCCACACGGGAAGCCAGCTCGATGATCTCGTCGAGAGAGGCAGGAAGGTCGTAGGACACCAGCTCATCCTTGACGTAGTCGGCCAGCCCCAACAGGAAGGCGTCCACCTGAGCCGCCTGGTTCCACTCGGTCCTCCGAGCCCGGATGCGGAAGTCAATGGCATAGTCAGTCACAGAGCAGGATCCCTGTCTGAGACCCAGGAGACCCCCAGAAGCGTCGGGACCTCTGGATGCGGAGTTCGGTGGTGAAGGCATTGAAGGAGAAGCGGGCTGGCGTGTGGCGTTCCCATTCGGCTGTTCCCCACAGCCGAGCGCGACCTGTCAGGTTATTAATCGTGAAAGTCATCTTAGCTTCCTCGGAGGTGAATGTGTGGGGTTGCAGAGCAAAGAGGATTGAACAGTTTGTGATGAATGGATTGCAACCCTCTGGGTCCCCGGCGTAGCGTTCCAGGACTCCCACTCGAGGCTCTAGCACGGGACCAGGATATGCCGGAGCTGGTGGAGGGATGGACTGGGCGAGGGTCGCGGTGAGTTGTTGAACCTGGGCGGATAGCGTGGCTAGCGCTTGCTCTTGGTTAGCTGCTGCTAACTGAATGTTAGCCGTGGTGGAGGCTAACATCGCCTCTTGGTGCTGGAGCTGGGTCTCCACCCGGTCTAGGCGAGCCAGTGGATCGGGGCTGTGCACTGGGTCCATTCTTTGGCCAGATTGTACTGTAATGGGTTTGGTTAGGACCCAATAGCAGCACAAAGACAGGCAGGTATCGTTGGTAACAAACTTTATTAGCACACATCCAGGAAACAATGGCAGTAGGCAAAACAGTCTGTCTTCTGGCCGCTGGCCTTTAACAGTCTTTAGTGGGGATTGGAGGTTAGGCTCAGCCGAACCAAACCAGGACACTG
>NC_065519.1:27857400-27873799 GCF_006386435.1 Epinephelus moara | reverse complement strand
AATCTCCGCCCAGAAGCGGTCCGAGCTCACAAAAACATCAAAATACAGTTAAAGGGCAGGAGCTCTGCAAACAGAGTCACCACCACACATGAGTAGAAGCCCATAGGTGATGATTAAGCAGGATTTCATTTGTATATGTCTATATTTTGTTTTGTTTGAAACTCCTCCAGATCCTACCTTTAAAGGGTTCCGCCAATATGTCTACCCTACGAGGCGGAAAATTGGGCACCTCGGATCAACTCGCCAATCCGGCTCCGTGTGTCTATACGCGGAAAATCTGGCAGTGTAAAAGGGGCTTAAATGTCCTGTTGACCAATCAGATTGCTTGGTCGTTTAATGACAAATACAGATCACCGCCACCTGCTGGTATGGAGAGTTATTTCCTCTCATGCAGGTGCTGAATGTACGTGCTAATTGACTGTTGGTTAAAGTCTTTGCAATGTGTTAATTTGCAACTTTCTGGTTGAGACACAGTTTAATAGATGTAGGCCTTACTTAGAGGCGTGTGTGTGTGTGTGTGTGTGTGTGTGTGTGTGTGTGTGTGTACGGTGTGTGTGTGTGGTCAAGGAAAAGAAGCTAATTGCCTTGGTAACTCTATGGAAGGTGACGGAGCCAGCATTTTTGAGATTGGCTCATACTTTCTGCCAAAGTTTTGGTAATAACAATTAAGAAATCTCTGTCAGTCTGTGTTGATTTTTCTTTGCTGCTCTCGCTGAAGGGGTTCTGTTGAAAAAAGCTGATGTCACATGTTATTTGCACCAATAAGAATTCAGTAATTTTTGGAGCAGAATCTGATGATTTGGCTGCTTATGTTGCTGTCTGGAAAAGCTTAAATGCTCAAACTCTTAGTATGCCTAAATTATATATATATAAATATATATCGCTGTTTTCATTTTCCAAACTTGACGGACATTCAATGACAGTGGAACTTCTTGGCTTGTTTGCACACGATTTGGTCCCCAGTCAGTTTCTGTTGTTGAGACACTTTCAACTAGTTTTCACTAATTAGTGTTTTTTTCTGCTGTGGCAGAAAACATGCAGTGTTTTGATTATTTAAGATAATTATACCCAAGTAAAAATCATGTATGTTCATAAAAGCACTTACTGTCCACCACACTGCCAGAATCCAATTTTCAGCAACAGTTCTACCGCTGGAGAAAATTACGGCCGACATCACTTTTATGAAATGTTTCAGCGGGTTGATAAAGTCATTAGAAGAGCCTTTCTCAAAGAGCAGTGCTTGTCTGAAGCCACAACAGGCCCATAAGGTATTTATGAATGGCTAGTATGACCTTTTAGATTGGGTTGCAAGTGTTTCATTATGTTTATTCAGAAGCAGAAAATGTTTGTTGGGGGAGGAAAAAATATGGAAGGCAATGTAAAGGTTGCAGTTATTATTGAAAAGTCTGCTATGAGCTACAGTTCACACTCTTTAGGCAATATTTCCAACAGCTTTTGAGGTGACACGTAAACGTTACATGAAGAATTACCACCATCACACTGGATGTGAGACTTTATATCATGCCAGCCTTATTGCTTTACATAACTGTGAACACCATAGAATAAGCCGACAGATGTTAGATCACCAGGCAAGTATTTCCTCACAATTAGTCTGAAGTGCTTGTGTAAACATCTTCTCTGGGTGATAATTTAAAGACGAGGAGAAACAAGGCTGGCGTGTTTTTTATAACGGCTGTGATAACGGCTTGTTGTTCAAAAAGAAAGTAGTTTTTTCTCACATTGAAGTGAACGAGTCCAGTGGTGCTAGTGAAACAAAGAGAAGCCACGGATCTCTTGCTGCATCAAATGAGAAGTCAGATTATGATTAGAAGTCAAATGAGTTTTCACAGGGGCAGAATGAGCTCAATTACCTGCATTAATGGAACTGACTGGTGACGGTGCAAATGGAAAGGAGATGGATTAAAGTTGGCCTTTGGCAGGTGCGCAGCAAATTATCTCTTTCAAGGGTAGCGCCCCAAGCACAGATCACTTTGTCCTGTTCGGGTAAATGAAGAGAGGCAAAAAAGCATTTAGGATGGAGAGTATGCCGGAGCTGTTCGTGCATGAGATAAATGCAAATATGTGGGTGGGTGCACTTCAGTGTATGTATCACTGCATTTGTTGTCATCTCTGTGTGTAGCCGGTGTGCACACTTGCATTTTTGAATGAGTTAGATTCCCGTTTTTTGTATGGTATGTGTGAAGTGCAGAACATCAAGGCTATGGAGCTCAACCACAGCACTTACAAAATTAATTTGAGTAAGTGGTTTATTTCAGTCTGGGATCCAGTGGTCAGCATACCTAGGTCCCCACCATGGCTGCCACCCACCTCACAATACACCCGACACCAGTGCCTATGCCTGTGAGTGGTGGGCCCACAGGGCTGCGTCTTCTCAGTTGTGCCTGACTGGGCCCTACGGGTAAAGACCTGGTCCATGTCTTCTGCCAGAAGGGGACCCTGGTTTTCCTCTTCTGGGCGAGGTGCTGTTGCTTCTTCTTTGCTCATCCACTAGGGTCTGTTGACTTGCTCTTAGTGTGGCCCCTCCCCTGGGACCACATTGTTTTGGGAAACCCTACCAGGAGCTATTGCTCCAACAACACAATCCCAGGGTCACAGGGACATACAAACCCCTCCACCACATTAAGGTGTTGATTCTTGGAGGGGCCACTTAAGGTCTGATCAGGATGGTTACTGGGAGCCTCATGTTAGAGGTAAGAGGCCCCGGGGCAGATCCAGAAAACACTGGAGGGATTATATAACTTATCTGGCCAGGGAGGGCTTCAGGATCCCCCAGGAGGAGTGTGAAACCATTGCTGGGGAGAGGGATGTCTGGAAGACCTAGCTTAGCCTGCTTATGGATGGATGGATGGATGGATGGATTGACTGATGGATGGGTTCAATTTCAGTAAGCTGCAGCATTCTGAGTAGCTTGTAGTGTCGTACTGTAGTATAGTGTTGCTAGTTGAAGCCTGCAATAGGTGATTTTTTTGGCCACTTGGGGGCAGCACAAACAAGTTGTGATCATTACACTGATATATCATCACCTTTTAAGTTGGAGAAGCATTTCCCTTCATTTTGGAGGCGTGTTTGGGTCCACCTGTTGAATGTAAGTCCAATAGTCTCTCACTTGTAGCTCTCTTTCTGGTCTCCACCAACCACTGAGGGAAATAACTGGCTCTTTAGCTGCTAAATGCTCCACTATGTTCAACAGGCAGTTGGTAACTGCATCTGCCTGCTGTTTAGTTGAGTACACGAGAGCAGCGATAGTGAATGAGAACAATAAAGTTGTTGGTGGAACAGCTGGACAGTGAGCTGTAACTCAGTAAAAAGCTCTGTTAAGAGGAGGGCAGCTGCGAATTCAGCTAATAATTCTCTGTAGTTTCATCACTATGACCTTGTTGTCCCATTGGTTTCACATTGTCATTTGATGCATTGTTACTATAAAAATATCCATCATTGCAGCTTTAAGCTTAACAACCTACATTTTCAAATTAGTCTCGCTGACACTGGCTGTAACTAAAGAATGTCACACATTTCCTGAATTCTTGTGAGTTTTCATGCACCAACCTGTGCCCTATTGCATCAATTTATAGTGTCAACGTCATTAATATCGATGTTAACATTTGAAATATTGAGGGGTACATGAGTTAGCAAGAAGTAGTAGGGGTCAAGAATAAATAGTTGATGGTTTATGTTGTCAGAGTGTCCAATTCAGTTTCCAAGGTCATCGTGTCATTGTTTAAAGTTTATCACTGTACCTTTAAAGCTTTGAATTGAGCTTCCAAGACTCCGAGCTGTGCAGCAAGGCAAGTTCATTTATATAGCACATTTTATCAACAAGGCAATTCAGAGTGCTCTACACAAAACACTAAATGCATCAAGACCGAGCACAGAAGAAACACATTAAAAAAAAGGACATTTAAATACAATTAGAAACAGTAATTGAAGAGCCAGGAGAGCAGAAAATAAAAACAAGCTAAAACAAACCAAGACGGGTTTAAAATACAATAATAAAAGTCACAAAGCAGTGTAAGGAATAATGATTTTATTTAATAAAAGGCAGCGGTGAGCAGCAGTCTGTCCTGTCAGTCTGTAAAGCTAACATTAACATTAGCTTAAGCAGCTTAAGTCCAAAGCTGACAACTCTGACATTATTATTTAAATTGCTATCAAAATATTAGGAAAAGAAAACTGCCACTGGATGTTTTTCACAAATGATTTAAACAAATGACAATAATGAATCTCTGGTAAGGCTTTTTAAATTCTTCACAGCAGACATTTTGACTGGTGTCATAATAAGAAAAGCACAGGTGTTATTAATAAGATTATTAAAAGCAGTGTTTGTTAATGTAAGTCAGCATGCACAATAAAAGGACCCTGAAACTAAACGATTAAACCTTAAGGATCACACTGATTTTGACTTTGACCCCTCTGCAATATCTCAGCATACGCAGAATGACTCACGGAGCTGAGAGGTAAACAACAGCGGTGAAACATGCCAGTGGTTATAGGAACTAATTTCGTCAGAGCTGTTAAGCTGTTGTCAGGGGGGCTGGGGTTTAAAGGGGCACCCCTGGAGCTCAGCTTATACCTTACTCAACACTTTTCCTGCCATTCATGTCGGAAAAAGTGAAGCAGCACTTTCCGAGATGTAGCTGCAAACTCTCTAAGCATCGAAAATTAATCTTTGTGGACATTATGTGAATGTTCATTCAAACTGAAATTTCTATCAACTTCAGATAAAAGCCACCTGACCTCTAAAGTAAATACCACATGTTTCATTCTTTGTGCTTTCATGTGAGGGATGTATCTCTTTGACTGCAAACTATGGGTTGACAAAATACCTCTGACTGTTTGGATGTGGTGTATAGAAACGGAGAAAGATAAAGCACCGGTGTAAGGTCAAATCTCTTTAGAAGCTAAAGAGATTCAAATATATATTGAATTCATGGTATTCAGAGTGTATCTATGATTCAGAGGTTGTCTGCACACAGCAGTGCCAGCCTGTGGCATAGGCAGTATTGGCAAATGCTAAGGGCGCCATCATCATCAGGGGCAACACAAATGGAGGAAGAAAAAACATTAAAACATTTATCTTTTACTATTTTTTACTAACAATATTACTACTATTGTTTTAAGATATTACATAAGGCCACAACAACATAACTACATAGCAAAGCCTACTAGATAGAGAGGCCTTTTTTGGGTTCTTGCCGACCCCAGGCCCGCCCTCCCCAGCTACTTACACTTTACCTGCTCTCTTATTGTTACCTCTAAGCAGCTTACAGAGGTTGCATTGATTTACATTGTGATGCCTACTCCGGAAATTATAACGTTCTCATGGTGTGTTCAATGTAATCTTGTAAAATGTAGCTTTTGGTGAGAAACTTGAATAAATGCAGCTGTTTGAAGGAGAATTGTGTTGATGTTTTCACAGCACTAAGAAATGAATATTAGAGAGGGGATTATGATGTGTCATATGTAGTAAAAAGGCTTTCTGCTTATTTTTTAAAGATGTTTTTTATGTGGAAGAAAGGTTGTGTCATAAATGTATTGAATTTGTAGCCTGGAAATCCAGACTCAAATCAGATTTTGAGACTGGCCCTCACCGATGCACCCTTCCTACCCAAGGGGTGGCACTAACTGAAGCATATTAAATGCCGCTGCACGCAATTGGATAGCAAAATGGCCAATCAGAGCAAAAAGAAGGTGATTTATTCATTGCAGTAAGCCCCATTTGTTTGCCGACCAGTGGGGCTAACTGATAAATGGAAGCGAAGGCTTCTAGGGCAGTCTTCTGTTCCTCTCTCAAGGAAAAAGATAAGTGTAGTTGGCTTAGCGTTTCTTCCAAAGCTAAATTGAATGGACGCGGTCCTTCGGCAGCTGCCATCTTGGCTGTTTACTTTTCGACTCCTATGGCGCAGCGCTGTCATCATCATGTTACGCCCGCCCAGAGCCCGCCTCTGTCAGATAGACTGATCTGATTGGTCCGACGGGCTCTGCTCGTCGGGGCCAGATCCCCGTGCAGAGCAAATTCGAATTTGCTAGGGGCGGGGCATCAGGATTTCCAGTTTATTGAATTTGTGCTAATTCAAAGGTAGTGTAATGAAGGACTGAGAGACTGAAAACTGTTTATTTATAGCGTAGATTTCTTTTTTCCCTCACATGAAAGAAGAATAAATAACAATAAACAAAACAAATGCCAATATATTAACACTGGTATCTGCTAAGTAAGTATCGGCCCAGAATTTTAAAATTGGTGCATCCCTGGTTCAATGACAACGTTAATTTGTACATTTTATTATTATAATACAAGGTCGTATATTATTTTATTGTTTATTCTTCTGAACTAGTTCATTTGTAGGCTAATCCTTTTTTAAATTGATTGAATATTGATTTGTTTTTATCTTATTTTTCCTTGTTTGCTAGGCTGTTTATTTGCATTTTGGTAATAAACATGCAGTCGTGTTGCCACTGGCACATGGCTGCAGCTAACAGCGCTAACAGCTAATGGTACCATCTTGATACAACACACAGAGGCCATTACTCCACTCCATCTTTACAGAGGAAATAGCTGTTCGCTACTAAGTTATTACTCTGGATATTGTTTAAATTGAGTTTCATACAATATAACTGTAATTTTCCTTTGCACAGAAACTTTCAAGTGTATTTTGCAGACCATTTAATTCATGAATGCATGCCTGGGGCGGTTTCTATGTCCATATGGAAACAAAGTGAATTAGATTAACTGACTTACCACAAGACCTAACATTACCTCATACGAATTATGTGCAACAGAATGGCAGATAATAGAGGAACTACTATCCCATTTCAAACTCTCTGACATGCGTTTTAATGTTCATGCTGAGATGATAGCACATCACAAAGTAGTTAGTGTGAAGTACAGATTAACACATTCATCAGACCTATACTGATATTTAATTGAAGCAAGACAGTGTAACATTTTTTTGTGAACTGTAGCCGTTTTACCCACATTTCATTTGTTTAGTTTAATAATAGGGCAGCGCTCGACAAGATTAGCAACTTTCTATTTTTCAGCAGGATTTCTTAGCCATGAAAATTAGCTGCGTTGACTCAGTGTTAACTCTCCTAATGTTATTCTTTCTACCACTCTGCAGCGGCTCTGTCTCAGAAATGTTCATGTATAAATTTTAATAAAGATGTGCCAGTGTTACAAGTTGTGCACAACTGTGTCCTGAGCTCACACAGCAGGAGGACAACACTAGTAATCTCAAGAGCTGAATTGGAGGCTTACCAGGTCACTACAAGAGCCATGATGATCCTACTAGGGTGACCAGGTGTTCCGCTTTATGTGGAACTGGACAGCACTCTTAGCCCACATTTGATACACACATATTGAGACAATGTCCTGCGCTTTCATTGGCTCTAGTTTTCAAAAGTCAAACTGCTGCAGGATCAAGGCTTTATGGCTTTTATCCAATGGCTGTGGAGAAACCAGGGCAGGCTGTCATCACAGGGCTGTGTTTGATGTCAATCAAACCACGCACACGCAGGTCAAGTGCAGGTGAACCTCTCAACATCGTATACCCTATGCCCAACGGGAAAATTGTGGGTCACCGTAAAATCAAAAGCTATGTAAATTCATGCAGAATATGATGGAAACTACCACAAAGAAATGGAAATGCAGCTTCAACAAAGACTGGGAAACAAATTACAAAGATACCTTTCGTCCCACATGTGATTTCTTGGGATATGATAACCTTAGATTCAATCCCTTACTGTACATAATACTAATTCCATCCATTGTTATCTGTAACTGATTGTTTGCAAGAGCACAAAGGAGTATGACTTTATTTTTATGGATTCAATTGGTAATATTGCACCACAAACAAACACTATTTGTACCACTCATGCTCTTTACGACCACTGTTGAATTAAGGGACTGTACATAAATTATTTGGGGGGGTAGGGAAAACCAAAAAAGGAAAAGGGCTATGCTGCTTTTTTCCTTCTTTCCTTCATTTATCTTGATAATGGGAGGGTTGTCTGACTTTGTCTGGGATAGCAATGAGAGCCATTTTCTTTTTCCACAGCACAGATTTAAATTCTATTGTCCTATGAAGATGATCTATATTATCACTTGCATGGCTCTACATGCTTTTGCCCCTTCTCTTACATCACTATATATCATCTGACCAGGCTCTTTTATTCATACTCAGCATCCTTCACAGTTCCAAGGGTGATTGTGCTTTTGACTTTAGGGCCCCATCCCTCTGGAACTGTCCCCCCAACCCCTGTTACATCTACTGGGTCTGTAACTGTAATTTAATTTGTATGTGTGTATGTGTGCTTTGTATTTGCATATTCTGTATATAGCTGTGTATGTATTTGTCTTACTTTTCTGCATCTGTATCCTCTGAAGCACTTTGTAACTTTGTTTTAAAACGGGCTATATTTATAAAATCTTTCTTACTTATTTACTATATTACGATTTTAAGTAAGTATTCCATTTTTTCCAAGTAATTTTATCATTTGTGGCTGATGTAGAAAGTATTATTTCAAAAATATTAGGGTTAAATCATATTATACTCTTTTAAATTCAGTATAGTTTTCATTGTTTTGTCAATAATGGTGAAAAAAGTTGTAGCAATAAATATATACATACAATATACAATACAATATTTTGAGATAATAGCTGGAGTGTGTTGCAGAGTTTTTTTTCTCAGTAAAGAGATTTCTGTTAGTAATGCTGAGGAGGGGTGTTGTAAGATTTCACATCCCTCCCCTATTCAGTTATTACCATACAGTCCCTAAGTTCTACTTATTCAAATAAAAGCTATATTATAAAGAATGAAACACTGCTGTACTGGTGTAATATCATAAACAGTTTAAGTTAACTGTAGATTGAATATTGCTTTAGAGACCAAAAACTAACTGATGTGCTGAACATTTTTAAATCGCAATGGTTATAATATATGATGACATGAAAATGTGTCAAAAATCAAAATATTCTGTTTTCAAAAACACGTTTGAAAAACTGCTTGCATCCAAAGTCATCTCCGGCACTTTTGATTAACAGTTAGAGTCCCCTCTAACTGCACTTGTTAAATGTCAGTCAGCCTGGCCCCGCTGTACTTCTGAGACTGCTGAGGTGTGTGAGCGCTGTGCAGAGCAGCATGCCCACTCAGAAGGGAGAACATTGATTTTTTCCCTTGGATAACAAGGCTTGACCGACTTGGGTGCTTGCCTGATTTCGATTGCTTCCTCTCTCTGCTGGTTGTCCATACACATCTCAGACATACGCATCAAAACTCTAAATGTCTTCACGCAGTCTTCAGAGAGGGAGAGCTTTGATTCATGCATTTCAGCACAAGTCTTCATACGGGCTGATTAATAACGAGGTGTCTGATGTTCAATAAGACTGGACGAGAGAGGTAAAAATTGGGAGACAAATTTCAGCCACAATCAGCAGGAGTTTTGATTGATTAAATGCAGCCCTGTTACAACCAAAGTGAGTTTTGGAAGTTTTTGACAGTTCCACATTTTTAAAAGGCAGTGGCAGCCGCAGCTGGGAATACTTCATTACAGCATCTCAAGAGAGGAATTTCAATGCTGTATGACATGTCGTCAGACTGGAGCTGAAGGGTCCAGTATTTCATTCATTGGATTTTCTACCCTGAAACAAAAACCAGAAAATTATCAAGAGAAGAATGAAAGGAGTCTGTTTTATTCAATTTTGCTCACAAAATAGAATCATTATGACAAGAACTAATGAGCACATGAAAAGTGTTGAGTAATGAATGGAGCTTTTCTAGGTCAAAGAAAATAACCCTGATGATGTCATCTGGGTTATTCCATTTTGGTTTGAGACTTCAACTATGTTACAGAAAGACTGTGTTATAAACATGAGTGTGGAGTAGAGGTCTTCTTGTTCTACCTGGACCCACACTCCAGGACCCAAGACCCAACCCAGGACTTGTAACGGTCCCAATTTATAGTGGTCAATCAGGTCTAGGATGGGTCACATTCTATTACCGCAAGTTGTGGGTATGTTTATAAATGAGTGTAACATGGTTGTCTAGTTTCTAATGGTCTCTTGGGTCTGTAATACCTCAGGAAAAACCAGGTCAGACCACTATATTTTTAAAGATTATTGGATCCAATTGGATCTTGAACGAAGTCCCCAGGTCATTTGGGTTTAGGTCCATCATTGTGGATCGGTTCAGGACTCTACTGTGGAGTATAAAAGATATAAGATGTAGGATTCAGGGTTTTGGAGAGGTGTCTCATACAGCCTCTGCTGCTTTGATTTTGATCATTCAGTACCCCATAAAATATTTTATACAGCCAATCAAACACAACAACTGGGGGTCAAAATGGGCTGATAAGTTAAGTTTCAAGTATTTTATCAAAAAGTAAAGTGAGAGGTGAGGCAGCTGGCAACCTTTTTAGCAAAAGACTTAGTCTGGTTCCCTTTGGGTTACCTGGCTTTAATGAGGTTATCCAGGATTACAAATCTCATTATCAACTGGCTCAGTTAGCGCTGGGTTTTCCAATCCGCTCATGTGAGAGAAGCACATTTTTAATTAGAAGCCAATTACATATCTAATCAATATCAAGAGTATATGAGATGGAAAAAATCAGATTATTACAGCAGCAGAAAGTATAAAAATATGTATGATTTCACAAGAAGAAGAATAAGAAGCTGTAGAAATGGTAGAAATAATACCCAATCATTAAAATGAAGGCTTGTGTAAAGTGAAGCTTACATGAAGCAGCTATGTTTAGGATTTGGTTGCTATGGTTCTAAGGTGACAACCACACTATAATGTCATAACACCACAAAGTACCAGAGCTTGAGAATCCATATTCCCCAGTCGTATGAGCACCTGTATGATATATGAAATTAGCTGTCGCCTGGACTGTTAATGACACAAACCTGTTCAGAACAATGGGGTTGGTGACTGTTGGTGCTGATGATCAGTGGCTGTAGCGCAATATAAAAATAATCATTATGACTGGCCAAATTTGGATATCACCTTAGAAACACTGCTAATCACTTAATCAAAGCAGACTTCATCCTTACAGTCAGGCAAGGTTTTCTCATGAAAGTCCTAAGCCACTCGCTCCTAATCTGGCATTCTTCAAAATAAGGTTAAAAGAGAAACAAACATAACATCATCGTGCATTTACCAGTAGAGGAATAAATCCGCTGCGAGGGTCATAAGGACAGAGGGATGTCGTATGCTGTAAAGCCCTGTGAGGCAAATTGTGATTTGTGATATTGGGCTTTATAAATAAAATTGATTGATTGATTGATTGATTGATTGATAAATGTCAAATTCTACAAAAATACATAGGCATTGAAATAATTTCAGGTCCTAAAATGTGTTGTTTGATTTTAGTTTTGATATAGGAAATCACACTAATGAGAGGTACTTGGACCTCAGAGTTTAATGTTTGGAGAGCTAGAGATCTAGTGATAAATGTGCAAACACTTGCATTGATAATAATTGTGCAACCTCATTTGATTCTGTTTTCAAAGCTCCTATACATGCAGCAGGTCTTTGATATATGTCGAGACTTGGTGCTTTGGATCTCTAGTGTGAGAAATCCAGTGGATAAAAATATTAGTGCAATCAAAGTGGATTCTTGCAACATACTCTCATAGAACGGTTTGTTATATCCTACAAATATGCACACACAACAATTTGTATAATATCCTACGGATAAATGCCCCATTAATGATGTTACATCCTTAACATAAAGTTACATAATTAAGGTTTAGTTACATAGGTAGAAGCAAGTAAAGTTACTGTGGTTTGGTTTAGGAAAAATAAAATGGTGAGGACGAACCTTAAAATGACTCAAGTTTACACATTACTGACCACCTTTCTCCCAGGGAAGGTCTTGGGGGAGAGTCCTTTGTTTTTCTGACCCATCTACCACCCCTGTCTCCCTCTCGAGGGACCACTCTGGACTGCTTCTTTGTTTGCTCCTGTCATTGGTCATGTGAGCGCAGCATTTCAAAATATGTTGGTTATGCATGAATTACTGTCTCATGACTTTGTGTGACATGTACAAATTAAAATTTACGAACACTTTGTGAGAACAGCCTGCTACCTGCAATATATTCTCATGCAATGGATTGTCTAATTTCTAACGAATTAGCACCCCACAAATGACAAAATGCACATAACATATGGACGTCTTCAGGTTTGGGAAAGTAAAGTTCGGTAGGTTAGGTTTAGGAAAAGAAACATGGTGATGATGTACCTTAAAATAAGTCAAAGTTCACTTGGTTTCACAAGTGACATGAACGGCCTCCTGGGGGAAAGTCCTGTGTTTGTTTGACCAATTCACCACCCTTACCTGCATCCTTACACGGACTTTTGGTCTTGACACTTCATTACCCTTGTCAGTGCATTGGTCACGTGATTGCAGCTTTTTCCATTATATGGGAGTTACACATCTTCCTAGCTCATGACTGCATGGGTTATGTATTCTAGTACATTTCTTTTCATAGATAAAGGTACGAACAGTGCATGAGAACAGCCTGCTACCTGGTATACAAACCTCATCTAGTATGGGAAAATAAAACCTTGTATGCAGTTGGAGGAAGCAGCTTTATGTGATATTGTAGCTTATATTTCAAAATGAAAAGAGCTGCCTATCTTTCTTTGAAACCCCATTTCTTTTATCTGCACTTTCATTATGAAGTGACACAATACCTGCACAGAGACATGTGTATAATGATGTATTCATGTAAGTATACTTCTGTCACGAGCAAGGGAAGATGGAGGCAAGCTCAAAGTGCTCGTCAAGCAGAAGGCCAGTACACGTTACACCTAAATATAGTGTATGAACCAGACTGCTGACTGTCTCTCAGCACTCATCCTCCCCCAGTAGAGAGATCAAGCATGTCAACAGTATACTGTACAATGGATTGCTTGACAACAACAACAACAACAACAACAACAACAACAACAGCAACAGCGAAGTGGTGTCATCTGTCCTTTTCCCAGCATGCCCAGCACTCAAATCCACTGCCAGCTTCTGCAGTCTGGATGTAGGCTTTTATAAATAATAGAAAGCCCTGTGGATTGGGAATACATATACCAAAAACAATGGAGGCGCCACACTGTTTTGGCTGTGCCAAGTCAACATCATATCATTACACATTAATGAGGCGCAAGGCTCATAACCTGCTTTTATTTTCTGAAAGCTATTTCATTTTTTCGTGAGCGCCGGCCAGAGTTTTTAACATCGGCTGTCCGTGAGGAGATCTTTTTTGAAGTGCTGAATTGACTGGAAGCTTTCGTCAGAAGGTGGCTGATATCACAGTAAAAGGGTCAGCTTATAAGCATGCAACTTTAATGTCTGAAGCCTGGGTCTGCATAGAAAATATAAAGTTTATGAGGGTGGAATCTACACAGTCAAGGATGTGTATGACTGTAACTGGTGTTATCATCCCCCAGAGTAGTTAGGTAAAAATAGCATAGTAATAAAGCTCAATGTGTCAGTAAGTGTAGGCCTGTTAAGAAACCTCTTTTGTGCTTTTTATAGAGGAGTATTTTCCCACAACAGGCTTGTAACAGTTTTAAGACTCTTTGCATCACATTAAGCTTTGCCTGTTTGTGCAATGAACAGGAATGAATACAATTCGAAAATACAGTTGATGTGTCATGAATGAGATGAGACACCTCTACTTTGCCCAGTCAGTGTAATGACTCATTATGAGGCTAACCGTCCAGCTTTTCACTGTCTCTGTTTCAGCCGTGTGTCAGTCACATAGATGCATAGGATGCCCTGTGCATTGCTTTGAGATGCCAAGGAGAAAGTGTCAGTATGATGACCTGGGAATGAGAATGGGTTGCATGTGTTTTTGAGAGTGTCTTGCTAGCAGAGTTGAGAAATAAACCACAGGTAAACGGTGATGTCATGCTTTTCTCTAGCACATGAAAGTTCATTCTTGACCATGGAAATAGGAGGTTAACCAAAAAAAAAGTCCTCTTATCTAGTGCTCTTACTGCCATTTTATTCTTCGAGAGCTTTCAATCACATCTTATGGTCATCATCCACAGTGATTATAGAGGGCCATTGACAAAAAGAGAACTGTTTCTCGAGGATTGGCTCCTTTTTTTGTGCCGTAACCTTTTCTACTTCCCCCTCCCTACTATAGACCCATTTTGCATTATTTTAAGGGAGGCAGGGGACCTTAAGGGGGAGAAAGAAGGTAAACAGTGTATGGCCTATATAATAGGGTGACCATATTTTGATTTCCAAAAAAGAGGACACTCGGCTGGCCACGACATAGCCTACTTAAATGATACTCGCAGTTTACTCAAAGATGCCTTATAATTTTAATATATTTAAAATGTATATGTATGGATAGAAAATTCAGTTATATTACAAAATAATATCTCTCAAAGACAGAAATTCAGATAGGCCCCAATAGCGACACATACACACACTAGAGTGTAGCGATCCTAGCCCGACGGTACCCGACGGGTCGGGCCAGGTTTGGTCAAAAATGTAGCTATAAATTGTATTCGGGCTGGGGTTGGATTTGGTCAGCTTTCAGTGAAAATGTAGTGTAAAAATAAATAAAATCCTATTGTCTGTCCTGTTTATTGCTTGGGCACTGTTATTTACGTGACAACACCTGAACATAACACACACACACACACACATTGGCTGTTTGTTTCTACCTCTCTCCTCGCTGGAAGCCTCGGATCTCCCGCCGCCCGCCTCCGCCTTGATTAAACGCTGAAAATAAAATAAAAGAGGGAGACAGGTTTTTCCTATTTTATCTTATTTTGTTTTATTTCTCCCTCTCCTCTTGCTAGAAGCGTCGGACCTCCTGCCTCCCGCTCCCGTCTCAAACACGGAGGTCTCCCTCTCCGCAGCTGAGCACCCACGGCGCACGCCCGGCCTGTTAAATAGCCTGTAACCGTAACAACTGTGTGACACAAACTCAGTGCTTTGGTCATTAAATAATGTCGGGCTCGGTTCGGGTTCGGACAGAAATATACGGCCGTGCCGCACTCTAACACACACACACAAACACACGGAAAACCAGACATTATCATCAGTTTATAAAAAAACCCCGGACGCCCCGGACGCCCCGGACGGGACGTGAAAAGTGGACATGTCCGGGCCAAAGAGGACGTTTGGTCAGCCTACCATATAACACACTCATAATCTTAAAGGGGCAAAAAGCGAAATTGTTTCACCGCTAGGTTTGCTGTTGTGCACTCCCTGTAGACCAAAACAAAGTGTGTCATGAGCCACACCTCCCTCTACCTCTGCGGAGCTGGAGTAGCTTGCAGCTATGGAGCGCTTCTACCAGCTCTTCTAATCACTGAGCCTCGCCTCCATTTCAGCAAATATATTACATTTATTACAGGTACCATCATCATTGAAGTAGGCAGGGAAATAGCTAAACACAGCTGCCAGGCTGCCCGCCGGGCTACATTTTACAATGCTAATTGCAAATGTTAGCTGGGCTGCCGGGCTACTCACCTAACACAACCGTAACCAACCAAAATACGCGCTGCCATTGCTCACATGAACGTACATGAACGCGCAGCCGGACCGGCTTGTAAACAAGGGGCTGGAGATCAACACAGAGAGAAGTTGTGTGAGGTCATGCTATACTCCAGATGAAATTACACCTCTAGTTCTTCACATAGCATTTTTTTAATTCCTTCAATCTAGAAATGATGAATTTCGCTTATTGCTCCTTTAAGGCTGGGAACCTGAAGATTTACTTGAGATGCAGTGCAGCACTGTGTGTCAAGCTTCTACCCATGCATTTGGAAAAACATTGTGTTTTGGTCAGGCACATATTCAAACGTTGAATGTTTCGAGTGCATAATGGCTTAGAACATTGTGATAGGAGTATTTGATGGCCGTTCTCATGTTCAATTATGCTTCATCAGTTGTGCAGAAATTTTTGGGTTGATACCATTTGTCACAGAGATTTGGTGCTGAATTTAAGTATTTTTAACCACTTGAGAATAAATAAAAATGATCAAAAGTTCCTCCAAAATACCGCTCTAAGACACACAGGCCTTGGGAAATTGTGCAGGAAAAAAACATGCTGTGAAATGGTGTCAAAACTTTTGACATTTGGAGATTTCTGTAGAGAATTGCAATTTTTGGCGAGCACTTCTGTTCTGGAACCACTGCATAATCCCCCTTATTGTCAATAAACCTATGAAAGCCATTCATCTTCTTTATGTTGACAGTCACTAGTTCGGGTTGTAAAGTTTAATGAGGCTGTGATTATCCTAGGTCATATCTCAGTACAGGCGGCATGGAGGTGCAGTGATGATGTGGTGTTGATGTTCATAATGAATCATCCTTACGTACCAAAGTTTGTTATGGAGTTCCGCAAGGTTCTGTGCTCGGA
>NC_065519.1:27846223-27856027 GCF_006386435.1 Epinephelus moara | reverse complement strand
TGAGGCAAATTGTGATTTGTGATATTGGGCTTTATAAATAAAATTGATTGATTGATTGATTGATTAGCATTGTTGCCTCACAGCATGAGTGTCCTGGTTGGAACCCCCCCATCCTAGGTTTGAACCCTGGGATGGGGAGTTTGTATGCTCTCCATGTTTCAGCATGGGTTGTCTCCGGGTGCTCCGGCTTCCTCCCACAGTCCAAAGACATGCAGGTTAGGTTAATCATAAAGTTGCCCGTTGGTGTGAATGTGAGCATGAATGGTTGTCTCTATGTGTTAGCCCTGCCATTGTCTGGCGACCTGTCCAGGGTCTGTTGTACCCCGGCTCTTCCCCATTGTCATCTGGGATAGGCTCCAGCCCCCTTACAATCCCCACCAGGATAAGTGGTTATGGAAAATGAACGAATGAATAAAAGATATCTCACTACAATGAAATGACTCCGATGGGGGCAAACAACATCACACATGAATAAAATTGGGCTCACTGAAGCCACAAGCTTTCCAGTTATACCCAATAATGCAGTTCCAAGACTGTTTAGAGACTCCAGTATGCAGACATTTTCAAATATACCACATTTGTACTGCATGTTTCTTTTTGCTGCAGAATTCATGGGGCTAGCATAAAGTGAGCATATCTCTCAATAGGAGACTTGTGTGTATTTATAGAGCCCATTTTCATTCACATACAGTATCTTAGGGTTAGAGTTCAAGACACAGATGGCATGGCATTGTACCTTTGGATTTCTTAGGTCATCTTGTTTCATATGATACCAGTATCTTCACTCTAACTTTAAAACTCACCCTGCTACAGCCTCTGAAAGACAGTAAAGTTGGCCAAGGATTCCAGAGTCTTGAGGAGTGACATAGGTTAATAGGGTTTTGAGATCTCAACTTCTAAAATGGCTGAAGGTCACAATCCTTCTGCATCTGAGAGCTTTGAGACAAGTGATCTCAACCTTCATACACCGTTTGTTTACTTGGTGTGTATTTTCGTGCATCGACCAACATATGATATAGTATGTGACCCTCACTGAGTGGATGGATGTTTTTTCTTCTACAGTATTTATACACAGAAAAAAATTACAAATCAGAGCACTATCTGTTGAATAAATAAAGTAAACAAGGTCATCATTATTCTCTCATTAATTAGTGCATTCATAATCTTGATATTTAGTACCTCTACAAGGACTTACTAAACATAGGATCACATCTCAATGCAACACTAAACCATTCATAAACCATTCACCCCATATTCTAACTATACAACAAAAACAACAATGAAAACATTCACAGTTTTAATGTAAACCATTTATAATTGTTATATGTATCATATAATGATTACTACAGGAGGATAAATAAGAACTGTCAGCAGAGCTAAATGACAGTGAGGAACCAACTATAACTAGCTTTCTTGTGTCGAACGCCTTCAACCATCTCTGAAATCCTGGCTGAGCTGACACTGATTGACAGGTGACAGCCTGCATTCTGCTGTTCCTGCCGCTGCTGAAGCCTCCTTTTACTTAAGTCTGCCATTTTTCGGTCGCCTGGTTTCATTAAAAAAGATCCAAAAAGTGTTAAGTGTGACTTGAAACAATCTAAGCTGTCAACTCTGCTGATCTGGTAAACAAAGCACGATGTGTTCTTGTCGTTTTCTTTATTTCCTTCGAGAGTCGGGGGAATTATGGGAGTTTTCTTGGAGGAAGAACAAAATGAAAGCCTGACAATGGATGACTTTTAAGGATGATAGTAAAAATTGGAGTGTTTGCTGGAATGGATGGTCTCTTCGGAGTGTTTCCTCTTGATGTTACAGCCAGTCATGATGATGGACTGTCACTTGAAAGCCTGTTCACCTGAACTGGATAAGAGCAGATGAAGCATGAAAGCAAGGCAATCATCCAAAAGCAATACAGCACATAGTATTGACTGTAAACAATGCATAAATGTAATTAACTTAATGGGACAGCATACTTTCTCACAGATACAAAGAGTTTTACAGTCCTGCTTGTAGACAGACATTTGTTACAGCACAGTGTGCCAGAAAATGTACTGTGCATCTACTTATGATTGCATATCATGCTGTTCTTTTACATCACTGTGAATAACTCATCCAAATTAACAGTTTCTGTTAATGTATTTTAAATCTCCACAGTGAGAGGGCTCAGCTGTCTTGTTGATTTGGTTTTGGAGCAGTATTGAATCTTCTCAATGGATTAAAACAGCCCCATAGTTATACAATCTGACTTCACAGGCGTTGTGGTTAGCCTAATCTGAAAGCATAGTTTTCTCATTATGTTTTGTTCAGGCATTTCTCCCCCGATAGATTACAGCGTGGTAGCTCACATAGTTTTGACCCTCTGGAACCGTGGGAGCGGGCATCACCCCGAGCCTCGATCTGAGTCAGTGTTTGACTGTTTGCATCTCCTCTGGCTCCGTCAGGCTGTGTGCAGTGTATCATAGTTAACAGAGCTAAGACATCACATCAGCACCCACAGAGGTACCATGTGTTAGCCCTTTACTAGATGTGGACCTCAGGTGTTTGTTCTGTGCTCATCTTGACATACAAAGGACTCAAGTTATTCCATTTCCTTTTTATACAACATCCGCTCTTTTGAATGCTGTGATCACTTATGCTCAGGGACAAAGCCTCGGACATGTCTTTTCATACAGATTTCAGAAAGTATTTCAGCAATGTATGAAGGTTGCAATATCAAAGAAATATGCAGCAGAAGGACATTAGTGTGTGTTCATTTTCGTGGCCTGGAAGCAGCTCTTGGGTGTTGCCATTAATGCCTAGACCAGTTATAAGTGCCATATATCCCATATCCTCTTCTGTATAAACGGCATGGATTTCATTTTAATTCATCAGATATGCAATAGATGGGCAAAAATGGCTAATAGCTGGTAGACCAAGTTTTCACAGCAGCATCAATTTCATACTGGTTGTTTTTAGTTGATTATCTTCATGAAATCACCATCATAGTAAGTCGTTTTTTTCTGATACCACACATGATGCAATGTATCCTAACACGACAGTTCGTCTGATATTAAAGCAATTAGCACCCCACAAATGATTTTATCGACCTAACATAAAGTTAAGTAGGTTAGATTTGGGCAAACAAAGTTACTGTGATTGGGTTTAGGGGGGAAAAAAGTTCAGCATCTTTAAGTTTTTCTGCATTCATATGGAATCAGGCATTGGGAAGACAGCAAACTTTGTGGGCAGCAGGGTAAAATGAAACCTATATGATGATATGTTGCAATAGTGATGCTGTATTATGAACAAAGAATGGAATAACACATATTAAAATAATTTCAAGTAATGTTCAGTAATTGTCCACATTGCCCTGTGTTTTCTCTATGTGTGAGGGAGCTACCTAACATCTGGTTGTAAATTCAGTCCCAAAGGACAGCAAAAAGTTGAAATATTTCAACTTTTAATCTCAATGACATCTACTGTTACCGTTGCCAATATTCTCTACTGGCCTCACCTGAATACCGTCCTGCTCGCCGTTAAAATGATATCCTGTTTGCCTTCTACCGTCTCCCTGATTCCATGTAAATGCAACATTAAGCATGTAAAGTTACGTAGGTTAGGTTTCGGAAAAAATACATGACAAAGACCTTTAAATGATTAAAGATTTACTTGGTTTCACATGGTTCTGAACCCAGTCTCCTGGGGAAAGTCCTGTGTTGTTTGACCCATCCACCAACCCAACCTGCATCCTTACATGGACTTTCAGTCTTTATATTACTTCCTTCATTACACCCGTCAGTGCATTGGTCACTGGTCGCAGATATCCACAAAGTACTGGCTCATGATTACCGGGGTTATATACAAAATGTGGTGCATTACTTTTTGTAGGTATATGTACAAACAGTGCACGAGAACTGGCTGCATGATGCCATTTCAATCCAGTCACCTAAAGCTGTTCATTTCTACCAGCTGTTTGATTGTGTGATGTACAGGCAATTAAAGAGTTAGAGATTTGTAACATACCTGTGCATCAGCCAGTTGTATTAACTTTAGGTGAGTATTCATTGAAGACCTTTGTTTGTTAGGATCTTCTCTCCATACTGTACATGTGCAGTTCTGCCTTATAAAATTACTCTTTGGTTGGCCCAGCACTTTTCTCCAGGCTAAACTCTCAACAAATATTGGATAATATGCCATGAAATTTGTCGCTATGGATTTGGTGATGGCCTGGATTTTCCTCTTGTGCTAC
This sequence comes from Epinephelus moara, assembly GCF_006386435.1. NCBI lineage: Eukaryota > Metazoa > Chordata > Actinopteri > Perciformes > Serranidae > Epinephelus > Epinephelus moara. The sequence continues at coordinate 27,851,802 of NC_065519.1, read as the reverse complement.
CATGAGGTTCACATTTGATATTTGAGTATAATGGTCAACAACTATTGAATGGATTGCCATGGAATTCGGTTCAGATAGCTCCCTTCAGGATTCACTGTATCATCTTGCTTCTCATTTAGCACAATAAAAATCATGATCTGTCACATACCTTGGTTGATTACCCAAAACCTTCAAACCTAATAGCATTCTGTCAGCCCAACCTGTAGTTAAGTACAGCTTTGCAGAGTTGCTAGCACAGCTGCAGACTGAGAGTGTTGTTTTTAATATCACTTCCTTCAAAGAGGGAAGGACAGAGCAATTACATTAGAATCAATTTTCACAGTTTTCCCATTGAGCGCTTGGAATTTATGACATTCTCCAATATGCTTGGGTACACTGGGTATGAAAATTGACTTTAGAAACAGGTCTTTTGCTATTCAGGACTGTTGAATTAAGCAGACACTAAACATTTCTCAGAGGCATATCTTATGACAAGACTGATCGCAATAGAAAGCAAACATGGTCCCAAATAAGTCTTTTTTCTTATGGAACTGTGCACTATTATCAACTGCTCCTGAAGCAGCAATAATACTTTTCTCTTTTTCTGCACAGTGGAGTAATATCTTGTCCATCCATTTCGGTCATCTCAGTTCAGCTCAGCAGTTTAACATTTGGAGATAATGGCACAAAAGAGCCCAAGTCCAAATCTGTTCGAGGCACTATGACCGTTTACCACATAGGAGTTGAGACAAAGGGATTGAATTCTAGCCCAGTTGGACTCTTAACCTCTGCAGAACTTCACATTCAGAGGTAGCTGCTATTTTAAACAAAGTTTGGTTTGGTTATTACTTGCCTACAGACAGGCAGTAAGATGGAAAGGCTTCAGCTTGCATCGCTCACGTACAATGGGGAGTAAAAATAGTCTCCGACTGTTCTTGGAAATGCTCCATGTAGCCACATAGCCTCTACGGGCTGCTAGGAGCACCGGCACCACACAGCTTTTTATTTTCATTGTTCCACAGTGAATGGGAGACCTCAAGGGCAGATACACTGCGCATTTTATTCAACTATTGCAGACAATCTGGCTCGTTTAGAATCGTTTATGTGCTCTCTTATAGTCAGCAGATGTCTAATTGAGGTTAAAGGAATTATGGATGAATAAACTAAGCCTTGAGGGAAAACACACATCTCCGGACTGGGATTTGTCTGTAAGGCGTAGCCTGTTGGATCTCTGCAAGAGCTCAGTTGTGTATGTTTAATTCAAGAGTGATCACATGTGCTTGTGGAATGCAAGTGAGGAGTGAAAGAAAAGCTTTCCTCTTCCTTCTGCCAGTTTATTCCACTGCGGAGGTCAAGTCAAGGATTCACAGTCCCACAGTAGGGTGTGCAGGATTAGAGATGTGTTTGCTTTTGCAACAAAGGAATGAGCTCGTGAGCTAACAGTGCTACTGAGTGGATGTGTTGCGTGAGTCTGACTCGCTAGTAAATTAAATGTACCCAGCTGACAGTTTATAGCTTACATTCAGACCCTGTTGCCAAAACATTGCTTTACAACACCACTTGTGGTCGAACTAAATTTGAATTTTCCCCTCTCTATAAAAAAAAAAGAAAATGACACTGTAGCTATTTTATGTGCATAGGCTACTTTTTAGAAGGTAAAACAGTTTTTGGACATATTTGAGCTTTAAGCCTCAAGGTGGGTGATTCCCATGACAGCATTCCACTAATATTTGAGAGCTGCCTGCACCAGGAGACTACTTACTGAGGAATGTTATACTGCCTGAGGCCCACAATATGCAGTCCTATTGTACTCAGTGGGGAGAGACATATTTTTTTGCTTCCATTCATATTGTGCCATTAAGCATATTATGTATGTCAATTTAAAAGAGAATTTTGCAGGATAAAAATTGTCGAAGTACTTTTTTTTTTTTTAGAAAGACTACACAAGTCATAGGTGATATCATAACTTTCTCTTTTGCTGAAGCTCATGCCAGAATGTAGTTAAGCCAGTAAAGGGTCTTGCTTGTTGTTTCACTTCCCGGCTGCTGATAAAAAGACCACGAGTTGCTGAATAGAACACATCAGATAAGATATTGTTACCTTGGTGAGCGAGATCGTTTTGCTGGTGTTGGTGATATGAATTGCGAAATGAGAGACGTAGTTCATTGGGTGGTTTCACAAAAAACTAAATAGTACTTCGACAAGCCTCCGTCAGACAGTGTCTTTTTTTACTTTAAAAAACATGTTTTGATTTGACAGACATCATATCTGTAGCTCATGGCACAATTCAAATGGGATAAAATAATCTCTTGCAATTGACTAGCGTAGCCTACATATTTTTTTTCCAAATTAAGCTCCATGGGGAACACCCAAAGGAAAGGGATTTTTTAAAAGTGTTAGCAACTGTAAGCAACTTTGCATTCCTCTACAACATTCAGTACATGTTGAGCAGCTAAGTTTGTATCACATTCAGAAAGTGAAGGATAGCATGCTGGGCTAATTAGCTCTCTCTGACTGAGTGGAAGCTAGTGCATCTAGCTTGCTTTGCTAAGTTTAGCATTAGCACTGATTCCCACTTGATGTCCCTTTTGTTAAAGTTATGTCAACCCCAGTCACTGCCAGTTCCCACACACTCTGTGTTGTGTTGGTCCTATTTGATGCAAAGGAGGGGGTCTAGGCAGCATTAGCTGTGATAGCAAATACCCAGACTGTCTTAATAAAAGAAAAAAGAAAATAGGAAGAAGAAGAAAAATGTAATCTATGTTTTTTGGTAATTACAAATTTGTCCACATAAATAGGCCTGCACAACTTCAAGCAAACGCCAACCACACTGACTTGATCGTGCCAAAAAGACTACTAAGGAGTTAGATATGAGCTTTTTTTTTTTTTTTTTTTTTTTATCTTTTTGCACAACATAACTGAGACACCAAAAAAAGAAGGTGAGAGGCTGATGTTTTAATAGCAATGTTGTGACAGTAAGCTGTCTGCCCTTTACGCACCCTCTGTGTCAAACAGCTAACACAGAGCTGCTGTGTCCTGGAGACTCAGCTAATGAGATACAACCTGACATTTAATAATGGATGAATTAAGAAAAAAAAAAAGAAAAAAGATAGACAGAGGAGTTTATTAGAGTGTCAGAATGAAAGTTAGGTTCTTCACAAACAGGTGAAAAAATATTGTCTGTGGATGAAAGGCTTACTTTGAATATTTAAGATGTGAAGATCAGTTTATGAGTTGTGATTGGAAGTACTCAGCTGTGAAAACTGTTGTAAAATGTCCTTTTGTGCTTTCGGGAGGGGCGCAAGTCTAAATAACTCCAAAGATGCCATCAGGGCTGTTTTCATTTGGGCTTGGAGACTGCATATGTCAATAGAAATCTTTACCTATTTTGCCCAAATTCATGGACATACAATGATAAATCCCTGGAGCTCCCCTTTAAGACTCATGAGTAACATTGGTTTTGTAGATCTTTAATAAGGGTGCAAAACTCTACTGAGATAATATGGCTTATAATCATGTAGGTATGTAGCTGAGCAGGAAATGAGAGTTTCAAACCCAAGGCAGCTGACAGATGACTTTGCTAGGCACTAATGACCTCTCATACAGCAGCTTCACTTTCGCTGTAAAGGTGGCTGCCCAAGGTCCTGAAAAAACTGCTCTTTTTTTTTCTTTTCTTTTTTTCATGTTTAAAATAGGAGAGGGCCAATATTAAAATAGTCTGATAATAATCACAGTCTCCTCATTTACATTTAGTTGTTTGTTCTTACTGTAGCCATGGGGTTAAAGGTATAGAACAGTGTTTATGAACCAAATCTGGCTCACAGTAGGGTGCTAGGTGGCCCTCTGACCATTTTATAATTCATAAAAAAAATTTAAAATAATTCACACTGGGATTTTTTTTAATCTTTTTTTTTTTTTGTACTATGAATGTAAATATGATGTCAAAGTGCATACAAAAGCATTAAAATAGCGCCTGTTTATCCCCCCAAAATGCCTGGGGAGGATATTAATTATTAATGTTTGTTTATTAACTGGCCCCTGGCCTTCTTGTAATTTGCAAAAGTGCCCCCCAGGCAAAGTAAGTTGAGTATCCATAGTATAGAACATGGGGGCAGATGAGTTTTGATATTCAGTCTGTATTTGTGCTGATGACTTGCAACAGTTTAAAAGTTTTCAGTTCCATATTGTAACGATCTACGACAGAGATGTTGGCACATTTGTTTCCGTTTTGTTTGTTTTGATGAGATTGTTTCTGCTTTATTTGTTTGTTTTAATGAGATTGTATGTTGATAGGTCATTATGGAGGCTGTGCTTATTGTATTAGTGCCTTCAGAACTCATTTATGTCACTTCGCTGTGTCCCCATCAAACAAGATGGAACAATTAGATAAGCAAAATGGCCACAAAGAAAATACAATAACACAGAATGATGATATTACATATGCAAAGTGATATTAAGCATTTAAGTATGGTGTTTGCCTGCATGTCTTTCCCTGATGTCTTCTCACAGTCCAAAAACATGCAGACTAGGTTTACAGGATACTCCAAATAGCCTGATTTTGAGTGTGAATTCATGCACATGTGTTAGCCCTGTGATATTATGTTGATCTGTCCATGGTGTTCTCCGCCTCTTGCCAAACCTGAGCAGAGATAGTCTCCAGCCCCCTGTGACCCTGCGCAGTATCACTGGGCTTAGATAATGGATGGACGGTTTCAGGAGTAATTTAAAAGAAGTGAGTGTAGAGGCAGGCTTGATATCCTCCGGCATCTTGCTCCACTGATACATTGGAGCCTAATTAATCTCCATTGTCAGGCTGAATTTACAAACTGCACCCTGCCTGAGGATCTCATGCTGTAATTAGGCTCATAAAAGATTAAAAGGTCAAAGATATAGCTGGATGATAGTCTGGCACGAATCTTGTGGTTGACCCATTAAATCATGTCTAAAAAAAAGATACACAAATCACTATAGAGCAGCTTTGATGGGTCAAGTATTAAATGATTCAACCAATAGGATATTGTTTTTAAGGTTGGGTAAATGTTGGGATATCTAACACTTGAGGGCAATATTTATTTGGCTCTTGTTAATGTGAATAATGTGACCTGGAGAAAGGACATACACACACACACACACACACACGTCCATAATGTATGAACCAAAAGGCTTAAAAGAGCTGTGATTGCAGTGCCATTTTCCAAGTTGGTCAAGTAAGATGTATGTAGATCAGGAATGACTCCAAAGGGTGGTACAGTAGCTCAATAAAGACTTAAAAGGCAGTTTTAGTGCTCTCAGGACTCGAAAATGTAACTAAAATTTGTCAAAATTGCTTTGAGTACGTAGTCCACAGAAATGTCTGAAAAAGACTCGTGTGAAGTTGAGAGGGTAACACTTTACAATAAGGTACACAAAATTCAAGTAGTTACTGAGGAACTAATGAGGAACTAATGAGTAGTTACTGATGAACTAATGAGAAACGAATGAGTAACTAATGAGGAACGAATGAGTAACTAATGAGTAACTAACGAGGAACTAATGAGTAGTTACTGAGGAACTACGGTACACAAAATTAGAGTAGTTACTGATGAACTAATGAGTAACTA
>NC_065519.1:27810360-27842413 GCF_006386435.1 Epinephelus moara | reverse complement strand
TAGTTCCTCAGTAACTACTCATTAGTTCCTCATTCGTTCCTCATTAGTTCCTCATTAGTTCCTCAGTAACTACTCTAATTTTGTGTACCGTAGTTCCTCAGTAACTACTCATTTGTTCCTCATTAGTTCCTCAGTAACTACTCTAATTTTGTGTACCTTATTGTAAAGTGTTACCGTTGAGAGTAATAAATTCTGATATGTGTTTCTTTAAAATCAGCAGAACCACAGCACATTAAATCGGGACTGTGTCTGAATCTATATAAGGGTTTATTAGTCTGTGTGGTCTGTGCTAACAGCAACAGTACTATATCATACTTTGCCATTATACACCTCGAACCCACATGGGTAATTTTACTTCAAAGCTGCACACTGTAGGTAGCAGCTCAGGCTGCTGCCAAAGGGTACATGCTACAGCCATTATACACCATGGTTTCTTATAATGCATTTGAAACTTAAGCACATTAGATTTAATACACTTTAAGATTTATAAGGCCATATTCGAGTAAAGGCCAACTTTCCTCAAATTTAATCCCAGAACCACACAAATGTCAAGGCTACAGCTATGAGCCGGGAGGGCTGGAAATGATCCAGAAGCAGAATGAAAAATACCTCCGCATTTCCAATGCATCAGAGTTTGGATGATACATTTATGGAGACAAATGGTAAATGGAGGCCAACTGTTTTTTTCCCATATATTTCATCATGCTCAGTTTTGGTATATTTTATTCAGTCATTTGTTGTGTTCATGCAACAAATGTACATAAGGGTGGTAGACATTGAACCTGCACAAAATATTATTATTATTATTGTTTTATTTTTTATTTTTTTGGCCACTTTGGGGCTGCTTAATCTGTAAACACAGCACTGACATTTCACATCACATTCAGTTGGTATTGTGTTTCAGATGAATGTTTGCTCTGTTTTGGTCTCCATCAACTCCCTAGGGGAATATCTGGCCTTTTAGCTGCTAAAGGCTCCAATATTTTCACCAACAGCTCCTGGCAATCGTCAGTTTGAGAGAGGTTTTTCTTTGAGAACAGCTCCCTGTGAGTGGAAGTGAGGTTGATGAGAGTGCGTAGAGTGAACCAAAACAGTAAAGTTGGCAATATAACCAAAGCCGTGAGCTGAAGGATCTTTAAATGTTCCATGGAGCTGATGGGAGCTGCAGATTTGTGTGTTATTTATCTTTAGTTCATCGAAACCACAGACTGTATAAAATAATGGATGTAGCCACCGTGACATCACCCATTAGTTTGTGGGCTCCTGTTTTGAATCCTTGAGTTTGTCCTTTGCTGTCTTGGATTCTTGGATCCCGAAGTTACGTGGAAAATGGAATGTGGTCACCCCATGTTCCATTTTGCCATTGCCACTTGAGGAACAGCAGTTTTTGGCACTTTGTGATGGCTTCATTTTTCAGCCCCGGAGGTTGCCATTTGGTCACAACAAGCAATACCTTTCACATAGTCATTTGGTTCATTGTTAATTAAGAAAATACTGATAAGTGTAGCTTTAAATCAGGCTTAGCAAAGTTAAAACTGCACATCTTGACAACATCCTTCTGAGACCTGAACTTTTGTTTGGTATACATTTTTAATTTTTCCTAGCTATTTGGGATCAGGAGGACCTAGTAAGTATAAAAAACAACGACAACATTGTCTATGATAATTAAGTCCCAATGTCCTCAAACAAGTACTTCCTAATTAACAGTGTCTTATGTTGTTACTGCTGCTAAAATTGGTCAAATATGTTGCCATATCACACTACAGACATTATTAATCTTAACTAAACAAGTTTCAATCATTAATTGTGATCAGGTTTTGGACTTTTTCCACTTTTGTGTTGGGAACAGCCGCAGACTGACTTGGCAGAGATGGCTGCCATCTTGTTTTTACATGAATTAGTGTATTACTACCACTAGATGGCACAAAAAAGTGTTCACAAATGAGGACAATAGGTCTAAGTTTAGTAGATCGACGTATAAGGTCAAGTAAACCCAAAATGTTAAGTCCTCATATGAGGACACAGGGTCTCAGGAGGTTAAGCTATTTGTAATTTTGTACCGTGTTTAGATACCAAGAGTAAGCAATTTTAATCTGTGAAGAACTTTTTCTCTTAAGACTTCTTTGAGATATTCTTGAGATTGTGGGATACATAATTAATTCATTTAAAGTTATGGAGACCCTGATGTGGATAAATTATTTCTAACATTATAGGCACATCAAGAAACCTCTATACGACAGTGCTACTATGCAGGCCTATGATGCAGGCTTCAGGATATTATCACCACTGTTAATATCAGAGATAGTTAGGCAGACAAAATGTCTGAATTGGATCAGGAAAAAATTTTTTTTTTACGTCAGGTCATCAAATGATCTCCTTAGTTAAAGTTGGTATTAGTATTACTGCAACTATGTCTCCTGGGTATGGTTCTCCTGTGCTTGTGCCAATTGATATTTAGACCTCTCCAGCTTTCTTCGGGGAGAAAAGTCAATCATTGATCAACCATTTACTTTAAGCAAATCCAAGAGCGATATAGATTCAATTAAATTCCCTTAGTCCCAGGATGCCTGGTGAGGCTAAACAGTGTGGCTGTGGGAAATGTAGCAACAGATGCTGTTCATGTGGGCGGTGTTCATATGATTTGCCAAATATTCTTACACTTTGCTGAGTGAGAAGTGAGGGGAAGCATCTTGTCGAGTGGCATTTAAAAGCAACCGCAAGCCAGGAATATCTGTTTAAATATAAAGATGTAGTTTATAATTCAATATACTGGTGCTTATGAACATTTCTGAGTACGTTTGGGGCTTTAGGGACTGTATGTTGATGAATCTTGACTATACTGCTCATGATTTAAGCAGACTATACTGCTTAGATTTACAAAAGGTCAGAGGATACAAGGAAGCAGTCTGATTTGAAGGGCACTCTGCCGGGTCTCACTTGACTTTGGCAGCATTTCAAAGAAAACTGTCAAAGGAAAAACAGACAATACAGCTAAAGGCTAAAAGGCAACTCGGGAGAAAGGGTAAAGTCATTACTTGTTCATGAATATTTTCAATTATGTTCTCAGGCACTTTTTTCTTCATTATCAGGCCACATTCATCTCTCAATATGTGTTGTTGAGAAATAAACAACAATGGTAAATGGGAAAACATGACGCATTAATGAATGCCTTTCCTCTAAGACCTTTGGGTTTTTTTTGCCAGGAGGCAAAAGAACGCTATTCAGTAAAACCACCATGACCTTATCTGTCCGAGCACACATATGGTCAGAAATTAAGCTGACTATATATCTGTTCAGCCAGCCAGTATGCAGAAAGAGCTTTGTTTCTCTTTCCTAATTGGGAAACTCAACATTACAGATTCAGTTTGTGCCTTACTCATACCTTTTCTAAACAAGACTAAACTTGTTTTGTACTTGTTTTAAAATCAGGTGTCTTAAAAAAGAATGTACAGATATGTATTGTTGTTTTTTACTAGCATGTATATCTGCAGATGGGTTCTTGTGTTGGGAAGTGGCACATTGTGGTCGAGCGACTTCTGCTTTGGTGTTGAATGGCTGTGTCCATCATGTTGTGTGGTGGAAGGTCTGATGGATGGATCAGGCACCAACATGGAAATAAGTCTTGGAGTTATTATCCCTGACAATGTCTTATACATCTGTATTTTTAATGCTTTATTTGAATTCTTGTCAAAGAAACATAACTAAACTAAATGAAAAGTATGTAGGCATGCCATGCTTTGAGCTGTGCACTAAGCTAAGTGGCACTAAATCGAAAACCAGGTAGTCACCAAAGTCAAGACGGTTCGTCTGGTGGGTAACATGAATGTCTGTTCATATTCCATGGCAATTCCTTTCGTAGTTGTTGAGACTTTTTACTCAAATCCAAACGTGAACCTCATGGTGGTGGCATTACCAAAGTTATTTTGACGTTTGGGAACCATGAATGTCGGTACAAAATTCTCTGCCATCACATAGATGTTGAGATATTAACTGGAAACTCTGACCAGTTGGTGCTAGATGAAAATCAGGCAACATTACAGTCATTAGGACTTACCCTGAGGGACCATAAATGTTTAATGAATGTTTCATTTAAGTTTCATGGCAATTCATTTCACAGATGTCAAGACATTTCACCAAAGCCCAACATACCAAACTGCTGGTGGCAAAGTGGAGGGATGCGTAGAGTTAGTAGGCTTCAACCCCTTGGGACCACGAATGTCTGTAGAACATTTGATGACAATCCAACTGACAGTTGTAGACTGATATAGAACCAAGTCACCATGGTTGAAACAAAATCCGTCTGAAAAAAGAAAACTTCTCGCAATGGCTGATAAATGTAAATATGCCGTGTAAACATATGGCACATGACACGTTTCTTAATCGTTTCCCTGTTACATGATGGTACCTTGATATGTAAAGCTGCATAGCGTAGCTTTAATTTATGTGCATTCAATTGCTGATGTAAAACATTGTCACCTTGTCAACTTATGCAGCAGATCAGCAGGGTTCCCTGCAAATGACAGATTGTAAGTCTGGTCATGCCAGCAATATGTGCTCAGAAATATTCAAGGTCGCAGAGCCAATATGTTCTAACTGTGTTGCGTTTGTCTCAGACTCAGGTGCACATTATTCTCTCTCTTCTTGTTTACAGGAGAAGGTGAAAAGAGTGATGTGTAATCGTACAGTCAATAAGAGGAAACAAATGGCAGTGGGATTGTGATGCAAGCCTTAAGTGCCTGCTGTTGTCCTTCAATTAAGCGTCATTATGTTTAGTTGGCTCTTAGCATACCACACATGTACTAACTGGAACGGAAATCACTGTTGTCGTGGGGTTGTAGTCAGTAGAGGAAAAAGAGCACTCTCTTTGGAAACATGCCATCACACCTACCCTCTTTGCTCTAAACTGGTTTGGGTGGTAGTGAAATGTACTTGAGCTGCTTAAAGTGATTGGCTCACAAACATGCGTTGTGTACATACAAAGAGGGCAAGAGGGCAAGAGGGCATGGTACCTACTTCCAGAGTGAAGACATGCAGGACAGTCCACAAGCTGATGTAGGATCATACATGGAATTCATTACTCAGCCATGGAAGGTTATTAGTTTCAAATGAGAGAATCCATTACGGCTGCATGAATCATTGAAAATGAATCGGGGTGACAGTGTTGCATGCGTACTGTAATGTGAGTGCTGTTTGCCTGCTACTAAAGGAAGTTAATGCAAAAAGAACATTTTATCTGTAAATCAGCTGTAAAAATGTTTAATGCAACACAAAGTGATCACATTTAAACATATTTGAGTTACAGGACTCAACATGAGTCATGTGGAATATACATGCAGGTGGTAAGCAGCATATATAAATCTGAGAGTTAAACGTGATTCAGGCGTAATGTTGTAGGAACATAGTTCAGTATGTGCTTTTCCCCTCTGAGATACCACTTTGCCTTAGGCCTTAGAGAAGCATTTTTTCTGTTTTTGTTAAGCAAACAGTAGGAAACACCATCAACTGCCTGAGGACACACTACAGCTATGTTAGAAATAGCAGCTTTACAGCCTTTATAGTTGCTAACGGCTCTGCCTTGTTGGAGCAACCGTGCAGTACAGGGGGTAGGCGTACAGTGGCCCTGAGAGCTCAGTGCACTGCAAATAGACAAAGCACCAGCAAATGAATGAGTATTTGGGCCAACTTGACTTCACAGGAAAACATCAACTTCAAGACACACAAGAACATCAGCATACACAGCAGTGTTTAGAACATAAGCTGCAAAAAGCTCACAATATAACAAAAAGTGTTTCTAGGGGAAACTAAAAAGTGATGCAAATGGCTTGTTGTTGCCATAGTTTTGGCGTTTGAAGTCATTGGAGTCAACTTTCTGACAGTGGTGTTGTTTTTTTGTTTGTTTATTTTAATATTGTAATCCCATGATTCAGATATCATTGCACAGTGGAGATCTGATGTTATCATAGCATTAGCCTATTGCTTATTATTAGCCTTCCAATTCAAGCAAATGTTTAGTGCTATTGGCAAAGTAATCTAACTAGTATTAGCATCCTCCAATTAGAGACAAGTTAATGTCAGGATCAACAACAATGGTTGCCTAATTGTTAATAGATGAACTAATTACACAAAGTGATTTTATTTTATTGATGCCTTTCAAATTTCAACGACTCACCACAAGCAAGAGACAGTCAATAAACATTAACGTTCATGAGCTACCTTGCTAGTAGGAAATTAGCTTAAGTTTGCGGATACTAGTTAGCTATTTAATTGAACCATCAAAGACTGATGGTGTGTCTCAAATCACATACTTCCGTCAGTATACTTCTACTGTGTGCACTATGTACTCATTGGCGTAGTGCGCAAATTTCGACAGGGTAGTGTTGTCTCAAACCAAACACGACCGTTGTGCACTCACCGGAAATGACAACCGCAAATTATCTCGTTAGCAAACTAGCATTAACATTCGTGTTATCGTTTGCGGTACCAAATCATTACAGAGTGCTAAATTACCCCAATAAACATACTGCTGGCTTATACCCGACAACAGTATAGTGGTGCTTAGTGCAAAAAACACATGTATTTGTACAATGCAGAGACCTTCACGGTCACACAGTCCTCGGCCGCTATTTCCAGTTTGAAAAGTGGTCGCTCCCCTTCCGCTACGTAGCCAAGATGGCGACCACTGAGGGCGAGAAGTGTCCATAGTTCCACACTCAACTTCTTGACCGTTTTGAGTGCACCATCCTGGTACTGATAGTGCACTGCATTTTTCCATACTACTCAGTGTGAACGCACTTAGTAACGCAAAATATTAAGTGTAAGTACAGAAGTACGCGATTTGAGACACAGCATGAGACAGCTGCCCATAACTAGAAATAGCTATTGTTCTTAAATGTTTAATAACTTTTGAACCGCTAATTTAAAAAGTCTCGTGAATTGGAGAATCTCAGCTTTTCAGTGGAAAAACTTTTTTGGTTTATTTTGAGGTTGTAATCCCATGACATTGCATCTACTGTTATCATAGCATTAGCCTTTTGCTCATTATTAGCCTTCCAAATCAAAGCAAATGGCAAAGTTATCTAACTAGTAACCAGCTATCATAACGATAACCTGTTTCATAATTAACTTTGGCAGATATTTTGAATTGACAGGTTGATAATGAAAAAAAGAACCTAATACTAAATTAATGCTAACAGCAGATATGAAACCATATCTCAATCAAGCCAAAAAAAAACCTCCTTACATTTTAGGTTATTTGGATGATATAAAAGAAAGCTGACTACAGTAACTTCATAAACCAAAAACCATGCCAGCAACCTGTGTTTCCCAGCTATGTGCATCACTTTTAATGACCCCTGGAAACAGTTTTTGATGTGTTGTCAGCTCCTTGCAGCTCTCTAAATGCTGCGCATGTGTTGTCAACTTGATGATTCCCTGTGTCATGAAGTTGGTGAATGTTTTCTAAATGCTGCACGTGTCATCATCAAACTGATGTTTTCGTGTGTCCTCAAGTTGATGTTTTTGTGTGCTGCCAAATTGATGTTTATGTGTGTGTAGTCAAACTGATGTTTATATTTGCCTTCAAGTTGATGCTTTCTAAATACCATGCATGCGTCATCATCGAACAGACGTATTGGTGTGTTGTCAAATTGATGTTTTTGTGTGTTGTCAAATGTACGTTTTCTTGTTGGTTAATGTTTTCTTAATGCTGCACATGTGTCATCATCAACGTGATGTTTTTGTGTGTCATCAAGTTGGTGAATGTCGGAGTTGGGGGCTGCTGGCTTTTATGTTGTGTTTTCGTGTTTCTGCGATAATGTAAAACTTGGTGATACTCACTTTGAGATAGATGTATGTTATATGTGTGAAAAAAAGTTGATGAATGTTTTTCAACTGCTTGTGTGTGTGTGTGTGTGTGTGTGTGTGTGTGTGTGTGTGTGTGTGTGTGTGTCTTTTTTGCAAGGCATTGAGCTTCTCAGGGCCAACATAAAGGCAGCTATTGCTAACCTCAGCAGCATATGTTGTGTGACACGTTGCCTTTGAAAACACATATTGCATATTAGGGGTTAGGTGCAGGGCATTGGTTTACGTTCATCATAAGGGTGTCACTTTAATGGGAATGAGATAATGTGTAGCGGTTTAAATCCAGGGGAGGTAAATCCTTGAAGTTACTCACTCTGTGTTTGTGTTTGTGTGTGTATTTGGTGTCTGTGAGAATATGTGAGAGCGTAACAGTGTATGTGCATGAAAATCAATGAGCTTCTTAGGAGCCTAATAACAACCGTGAAAATAATTATGTACGGCAAAACATTGATGTGTGAAATAACAAAGACAAGCATGCTGTGTTGCTCATGTTGCTATCAGCTCCCTAATTGTCGGTGTTAGCCTCTACTGGGCAGCTGGAAGGACAGGGTGTCACGTATGATGGCAAAAACAAAGCCTTGACCCTTACAACCCCAGCTGGAGTGGCTCCGTAACATTCTCAATCCGCGGAAAGAAATATCAGATTGCAACTGACCTCGGCCCCACTGCTCGAAATCCCAGTGCCACCATAAGAGGCTTTACTACAGACTAGAGGCGGGTGAATAGGGATAATTTAATGAAACATTAGACGAGAGCACTCCACAGTCCTTTAACAAATTGCTTTTCTGGCTGCCAAGCTTGGCTCAATTTGGGTTGCCTGAAGGAAGAGCCGAGTGAAAACACGAGAGAAGAAAAGAGAAGAAAGAGCAGTTATTCACCTGCAGCGTTCAGCGGTAGGATATAATAGTTGCAGAAAAACTACTGAAATATAGAAGATGAGGCCGTCCTGTGATGGCGAAGTCTCCCCTAGAAAGTCTACTTGTGGATTTATGAGAACTTTCTGCAGGACAGATTAAGTGCGATGGGAGGCTGTTGACTTGCGACCAGAGAGAGCAGAAGGCACCCTTCCTTTTATCCACAGCCACCTATGGGTATAAACAGGTGGCTGCTGGGCACTGGCACCTTTTACTGGCAATGCTAGGTGAGTAAAGGCTGGCCTTATTAAGATCTTGGCATGGCCCAGGGTAGTATTCGTGGCATTGCAAAAGAGATTCACCCCTCATTACCTCTTTGTGCTACATAGTGTTCTTAAGCTTGGGATTTAAAGCTGGCCACTGAGTAAAGCCTTGAATTAGCTTAATGAGAAGAGCCAGGCACATGACTTAAACCTCACGTGGAGAGAAAGTCACAGGCAGGCACTTAGAGCCAATATGATTATTGTGTCTGTGTGTTGCACAGGCGTGGCTGGGTTGCAGTAAGTGTGTGCTGTTAGAGGAGTGAAGTGACTTGCATGCGAGATTGTGATCTGTTCCCATGTTTGCATGTGTCCCTCTCAGTTTCTGCTGGATGTACATTTGTGTGCTAATGTGACTATAATTGGGATTCAGGCAGATGGATTCTTGGTGCCTCAGTAATGAGTGCAGGAAAAGGCACACAACCATGAAATGTACAGTATGTCTCAATTGTAGAGTGTCAGCTTTACTCTGTTCCTGTGGGTGTAAGCTAAGGATGTAGCGTTGTTCAGAACGTGGGGAAAGCATCGCAAAGGCTGGCCCACATACATTTATGAAACAACACTGAGACCATCAAAGTGAAATGATGGAAGAGTTTCTTCCGATGACTATGGGTTGGCTATGGATAAAGAGGTCTATTTTACCCAGTAAATACCTGGAATTGTTAAGCCAACAAGTCCTTTATTAAGTTTTATAACTAATAAAAAGTAATGTTCAAAACAACTAGGTAGCATTTAGCTAATTTGCAAATAGGCCAAACATGATGTTTGAAAAGGCTTTAGTATTACATTGCTCTTGTTAAACCTAAACCTAAACAGATTAAATAGGGGTTTTCAAAAAGCAATGACATTTGATAAGCTGAATCAGCAATAAAATGCCACCCTGGCGATGGTGCTGCATCCTGTTTCTGCCAGAGATAAACAAATGTTCTTGGTTTGGTAATGCTTACCACAACTTGGGTTATATTGGTCAGTTCTGCCAGTAATATAACATTTGCACTGAGCAAATTTGTGTTTAGATCAGGGTCGGCAACCCTTAGTGTTAAATGGCCATTCTTGGCCAAAAAAAAATCTGTCTGGAGCTGCAAAACATATTTGAACAAAGGTAACAGCCTATTAAATCTAAATCAATATTACAAATAGGTCTTAATGAGCAATCATTAATATGATTTACTACAAGGTGGCTATTCTGCAGTGGGCCAATTTTTTCGTACTTTTACTTTGCAGCTTTGGTGGTGAAAGCAAATGGATCTACCCACGCACTGATACATCCTGTATTTTCCTGCAAGACGTTTTCTTTGTTGGATTTGCAATCCATAGCTAGCCTTGCTAGAGAAACACCAGGCTAACCACCGTTAGTGAAGTTCAACAAAATTTAGAGGAAAAGGCACCAGGTCATAGACGTATAACGCTCATTTTACTTAATGAAATGTTAAAAATATTTTGATTTAATGTATAGGCTACACACTTTTACAATTGTAGAATGCAATTATCACTTTAGGCTTACAACAATGACAAATGAAAATCTGAATGTTAAAAAATAACAGTTGTCATGTTTTGTCAAGTTTTAGATCTTGAAATACAGTGACATCATTAAACTTATTTGAAAGACAAAATGCTGTAGGTAAAATTGTTAGCTAATTATTGCCATATCCAAATAAGGTGGTGGGTGATCTGGCTACACTGGCTATCCAAGTCATCAGAAGAAAATGTTGGTATTGGACATTTTTGCAAACCACAGATATGTAACATTTGTATGTTTCATACATCATGTCAAGGTTGTGAAGTGACATTGTTTTGATTGCCTGCATGCAAGCTGACTTTGTTGTCACCAGGTGGAGGGGATGTTCGATGGTGTGACACCTCAGCAAGACTACTGCCAAGATGCAGACCACTGCTTGAGACCAACAAACAACATAGCCAGTTGTTTTTTAGTGAGACAAAGGTGCCATTTCCAGCCAGGATTGTGAACCAAAGCATGATCGTTTATTCTGAACCCTAACCAAGTGTTTTTTTGTGCCTGTAAGTAAATGTTGACCACAGCGTTGTTGAATTGTAAAGTTTCAACATAAACCTATGGGAGCACCCGCGATCCCATTTGCATGTCTATTTTTAAACGCCGGTAGAATTGCAACCAAATAAGATAGAGCAATAATTCTTTTTGCATATAAAACCAGAGGAGTTACACTAACGTATCATGCATTCATTGTGTCCCAGAGCGCTGTTTGCTTGCATGTATGGCTTTGTAGAAATCCAGTAAAAAGCACACACAACAAAAACATTAGAATCCAGACCGCGGGTATTCACAGCACTTCCTGCGTTGGCATAAGCGACATCAGGTTGTGAGCATGAACTGACTTTCTTGCGCATATTTAGAAAAATATGTGTAAAAAAAAAAAAAAAGATTTTCATTTTATTGTAGTTTATTGCACTGTTTCGGCAATTCATTTCATTAGTATGGACATAAGGCCATACATATTATTAAAATCTGGGATATAAGGGTTGTATTGATTAAACTACTCCAAGGCCCAATCCCATTTCTCCTTTCTACCCCTACCCCTAGCCCTATCCCTTACCCCTTACCCCTTGAAACAGAGTGCCAAGTGGTAGGGCTGAAAGTCAACCCCTCCGAATTGGGACACCCCTTCGACAATCGCGTATGTCATCAGTAGTCGCCGCTGCCTCTTACGTACGCAGATGCGACAAGTGTTTACCGGAAGTCTCGGAGAATCATGCCGTCTGCCGCTGTGGTGATCTCTGTTGCGTGGGCTATTGGGATCTTTTTACGGTTGTCTGCTGCTAGTCGGAGGAATGAAAGAAAAGGGAGACGCCTTCGACGCCTGGGAATGCTGGTGGATCGTTTTATGGTATGTAGAATGTAATGGAGAACGTTTTTGTGCAATAAAAATAACTGTTACTACCGATGTTAGCATGCTAACGTCAGTAACGTAGGTTGTGCTCAAAAGCTTGGTAACCAGCGAAAGCATTTGTTACTTTGCATTCTACTGTTTGTGATACACATGTAATACGCTCACTGATTAGTGTGTAGATCTGATAATATGTAGCATGACTATTAATGCGTTAGGTTTTGGGGCTGGGGAAAAGCCAAATGTCCCCCATATAAAACTATAGTTAAATCCTTTTAACTGAGATTAATGATATGAACATATTTTCTGTTTCCAGACTGGTCACCCTACAACATACTGCAAACTGAACCACAACGTGCCCGTCCTGCGGTTGTGGTTTAATGTGGAGGCAGAGTTGAAGCAGGACTTTCGCCTCAGCAGAAGAGCAATGAACAGTCTGCAGAGGCTACTGCAGAGTGAGCAGGACCATGGCTGGGGAAGTCAGCTAGAAGTGCTCATCTATGTTTTCTGGCTGGCTCATGGACTGTCTTATCGCGTTGTATCTCGTGTTTTTAATGTGCCCAAATCCACAGTCCACCGCATCATCCACAAAATAGCAAATGATATATGGATCAACCTGAAGCGTGTCATCTCTTTCCCCCAGATAGGACAGCTTCATGCAGTTGGACAAGGATTTGCCCACCTATCAGGGACCCCTGCATTCAACAATGTTGTGGGTGCAATAGATGGAAGCCATATTAGGATAAAACCACCAGCACGGTACCGAATAGATTATTTAAATTACAAGGGATTCTATTCAGTAAACATGCAGGCAATATGTGATTCCAGTGGAAGATTCCTAGACATCTTTGTTGGTTACCCCGGGTCAGTTCATGACACGCGTGTAATGAAGAACAGCAGCTTTTACAGAGCAAGACGTTACCCTCCCACAGGCTACATTCTTCTAGGAGATGGTGGCTATCCGTGTTTGGACACACCAGTCTGCCTGATGACACCGTACAAGGAGCCAGTTAATGGACCAATACAGGGGAGCTTCAATTATCATCATTCCAAAGGCCGCAGCATAATCGAAAGGGCTTTTGGAATGATGAAGACCAGGTGGAGGTGTACACTTTTCAAAGCCTTGGAGGTAAAACCAACATTTGCACCTCAGGTTATTGCATCCTGTGCCTTTCTGCACAATGTGTGTCTGGACAATGGGGATGTGCTGGAGCCAGATGAAGATGCCGCACAGGATATGCTAGACCCCCAACCTCCTCGGGACCCCCTGGCAGCTAATGAGAGGTCTGGCAATGCAACAAGAGACCACCTGGCTGCTCTGATCTCAGGCAATGTGCAGGCCCCATGAAGATGCTGACTGATCCAGAAATGGGACAATGTATATAGTTTTTTGTTATGCTACCTCAGGGATGTGTGTTTGAGTATCTGACAAATCCAGAAATGGACAATGTATATAGTTTTTTGTAATCTTACCTCAGGGATGTGTCAAGTTTTTTTCTTTTTTTTTTCAAATAAATCTGACTGATCCAGAAATGGACAATGTATATATTTTTCAGGCATGTGTCAAGTTTTTTTTTCTGAATAAATCTTTTTTAATGCTAATATCTGTTTCAGATGTTGTTAATGTTTAGCTGGTGTGATATTCATGCTCACAAACTTGTAGTAGAAAACAATATTGCACTTTATTTGGTAAATGGCATCACATTCAGATGCATTTATGAACTTGTCTTAAAAACATTTAAAAACTATATTAAAACAAAAAACAACAGCCAGCTGTGCCTTTGAGGTAGACATTAGAATACACACACACAGGACAGCACAGCAAATTATTTCTTAAATTGGTCCTGAGAACAACTTTTCAGATGTAAACATCGAACAGTGCAAACATACACACAGGAACTAGTGTGATAAGGGGCCATATTGCACAAAAGAAACTGTCAAATTTTGTCAATGAGTTTCTCAAACAGGCTTAAAAAACGCTCTGTTTTCTTCTCACTTTCCTCGTGTCTCTTCTGCTCCTTCTCACTCTCCTGTGCCAGAAAATCCACGATGTGGTTTAGCTTCCTCTTCTTTTTTTTGGGTGAAGGGGTTGGGGGCATGTCCACAGTAGCAGCAGCAGTGGTAGGGGCATCAGATGTGGCTGCCTCAGAAGAAGCTGTGGCTGAGGTGGAAGGAGAGGGTTCGATGATCTCCTAAGAACACAACAAATGAGAAGGTATTATATTCCTGAAGTAGGTCATATGGCCACATGTATGTATGTACAATACATAACTACGTAGAAAATATATTTCTTAAGACGCTGGGTTATAATCAACAATATAGATCAGTAATCAATAACAATACATGATGTGGCTGTATCTTTACCATAAGCAGTGTGACAGGATCATCATATGAGGCAACCACAACGGGAGGGTCCATGGATGGCCTGGCTCCCAGCACCTCATGCATGTCCTCGAAAAACTGCCAGGTAGATGCTGTGGTTTCCCCGGCATCAGTTCCTGAACCCGTCTTGGGGGTTCTCAGCTCCTGCACAAAAACAAAACAATGTTATAACTTATAAATATGAAGTTCATCATTGCAGCACTGAGAGATTACAGATTACTTTAAAAGATTACAGTTTAGGCATTGCCTTAAATCTAAACTAAAGTGCTTCTCGTTTACCTTATATTTCTTTTTAAGATTTTCCCATTTTTTCGATGCCTGTTGGCAGGTGATTTTACCCTCAAGCCCAAGCTCTTTGATCAACGTCCTGTATCATAACACATATGAGAAGTAATGTAAAAACAATGAAAAGCAAGAAAAAAATAAAACAACATAATTATGTATGCTGTCAAGCAAGCTATAAAAATACTCACTCCCAAAGTTGTTTGGCAGCAGCTTTGGATTTGAGAAAACGCTGCTCATTTTCAGCCCTGAATTTTATGAGGCGTCGGGTCTCTTCTGGAGTCCCTGTATGGATAACACACAGGGATAACTGTGATCTCATGATCTTGGATGTCATATAAACCAGTGATATTAACGTTACTTGGGTTACAACATCCATATAACATGTTAGCACGCAATTCGTACACAACTTCAATGGAGTTACAGGCTAATGCTAACGTCACATTCGACTTGTTTATGACATTCCTGCATGTTGTATCCTATAACGCTATCAATGTAACTGAATACCAGCAGCGAGGTTGCCGAAGTTATTATTAATAACGTTATCACTGTAGATTATCAGGGCTGCCCACAGAGCACTGCTTGTATTCAGCCTGGTAACGGTAACCACGTAACTGAAGCCTCGACTACTAGCGATTTTTTTCGGGGGTGCATTTTACGAGGAAAATGACCACTACACATTGAAACAACGTTAAAATAGACAATAAAGGGGTTTTCGTACATTTTAAAACTTTATTCATGGAGAAAATACTTACATTTGTGCACTTCTTTAGTTGTGGAAGCAGCCATCTTGCCGGTCTTGCAAGGCATTCTGGGAAATCTGTCGTACCCCTTCGTTTGGAGTGTGCCTCGGAAAAATCTCCGTTTGAAGGGGTACATAGCCCTACCACTTCCCCCTACCCCTCCGTCATAATGATAAATGGGACACCCCTACCACTCCACGTGAACGCGCAAAACGGAGGGGTAGGGCCAAGGGGGAGGGCCAAGGGGTGAAATGGGATTGGGCCCAAAAATGGCAAGATATGCTCTGGAGGACTTGTTCTATGGTAGGTCATAAAGGGTTAATAACAGCTCCAATACAGATGTGTTTGCAGAAATGTACAATGCCAACATTTACTGTGGTGATTCTTGCTCCTATAGATCTATTTTTAATGATGACTCTGCATGCCCAGATCTCAGCAATGGCTTTAGTGAGTGAAGTGTAATCATGCCTGGTAGATTATGAACAGAGCTACTGATGGTGCTCAAGTTTTATTGAGTAGTAGTTTCAAAAAAACTCACTCCACTAAAATGGTTGCTTGGGTCTACACCTTTGAATCTGCCTACTCCACTGAGTGCGAGTTTACTAATTTATCCTGCACTGTGACACGAAACAGCAGTGTCCCGGTTTAAATAATAAACAAGCAACGAATGCTGATGGGACTCAGTTAGCCAATCAGCACCACGGGCGGGACTAACACCATTGTCAGGCTGTTGTCAAGCGTTGTCAAGCATTGTTGTGCCGTGCACTGGAACCAATGAGGAGCAATAACAACAACGGCAAGCAGACAAGATAGACCCAGGTGCTGAGGCTGTTCCAAATTGACATGTCCTCTCAATGTCACCTCACATCCTCCTTTGTTTTACTTTGCTCTGCTCCACTCTTAAAAGTCCAGCAAAACAGGTACGTTGGCATCAGTGTGGATTCAAAATGACTTCAGATTCAAGCAAACATGATGGACTCCAGTGATCGGCTAGGAAAAATCGAATCCTCCTCCCCCACAGAGTGGATGCAATGTCAGACGGAAGATGGAAACAGAGTGTAATGAGTTGACAATTCTGCCTGATATCACTAAAATGGAGCAATACATGCAATTCAGTATAGACCAACTTTCCCCCCTCAGCACAACTGATAATCAGAGGGTGATTTATGTGAAAATGACACAGCGTGTTACCCACTTAAACAGTGTGTGCAATCATGTCTCCACACCATAAAATGAAATGAAGGGGAAAGGCACTGATGGCAGCCTATGTTCTATTATTATTATGAATAAACAGTATCAAGCTGACATGAGTTGCCACACATGTTACACTCTCTGCAAAGGCGTTCCTCTCTGTTGATGAAAATGGGATTTAACTGCACACATTGAAAGAGCTTCAGAATCCCACATATGTTTATTGGCATGTTGTTAACATGTGTAGGTGGCATGTTCCTCCAGTGTTCCGTGTACAATATGCTTATTAGATAAACTGAGAGTAGAAGGGGTGGGTTGCATTGTCAGTTAATCAGCTATGGATGAAAATAAAAAGAAATTAAGAGATGGACTAAATGTGTTTTTGCTGTAGGAATCTCCAGCAACTGTCAGGCACAGACTGCTACTCATTAGCAGTCAGCAGCAGCGAGGTAGATGTGTTTATATTTGTGTGTGCACGTTCCTGCAGGAGTGTCTGTTCTCGGCTGTGCAGTACAGCAAAGCCATTTAAATGAATTCTTTGACCTCAGCTCTTGATCGAACAGAAAAACCTGTTTTCTCGCCTTCCCTCCTCATTATTCTCCTGCTGTTTCCTCTGTGCATTGTCCGGCTGTGCACTGGGACACTGGGACAAAGAGGTTAGAGTTCCCTGTGGCTTGACACTTCATTGCAGGTTGTGAGTAACTGCCGGAGCACACAACACTTCATTTTTTTCTTTTTTTCTTTTTTTTTTTGGTCACCTTGTGCTTTTTATCCTGCTGACAGAAATGTAATTTCATGGCATGTGCTGAGTGGCATTCCAGTGATCACATAAGAGGAGAAAAACAAACTGATTGGATTGTTTTCAGTCATTTCAAGACGTTCATACTTTAAGTTGAGTTAAAGCGTGACAAATAGATGTATAGAAGCAAGGTCCTTGACTGTGAGAAGATTTTGAGCCATGATCCAAGAGGTCTGTGGAGTCATTGGTTGGAGTAGTTCTCAAGTACTTCTTAACACCACCACAGGCTTAATACACGGCTTGCTTAACAGTAGCTCCATGAGCAAAGACTTGGCTCCTAAATCAAGAGTTGTAAATCAAGTTCACTATGGCCTTTAGCATTGCACTTGACACGATCTGCCAAAACCTCTCAGCTTAGACTTGCGGGAAGAAAAAAAAATCTCCATTTACCTATCAGTAAATGCTTGCAGCTGTGATCTGTCTGTGCGCTCACAACACTTTCCACAGATCTGTAGTATGCATGATCTTAATGAGTCCACAGGCTTTTTGTCAGGTAACGCTGACAAGCAGAACATGGAAATCACATTACAGCTTGCATGCATCATTATCAATGGGCGCGGCTGGCTGTGGAGACAAGTATTAAAGCCTCTATGGCAGCAGCCTGAGAAACAAGCCTTTGATCTAAGAAATGTCCAGGAACACAGTAAACCCATAAGTAGGTGTATCTGTTTCAGCCAAAAAAAAAAACAGGAGACTGACGGAGTATATTTGGACTCAGACATAATGCTTTCAGGTGGAAGACATGTATGATTTATGTTGGGTAATCTGAAAGGCCAACAGAGTGTCTCTTTCTATTTCACTCTTAAAGTACCCCCCACGTTTTTGAGAGTGACACATTCACAAACTGTTAATCTTGTATCCAGTCATGGGGTTGGCACGTCTGTTGCTGTGGCTGGTTGTGTGCAGCAGCCTAGTTTGCTTCAGTCCACCCATTTACAGATGTATTTTGACGTCAGTGGGTGGTAGGGGAATGCTGACTGTGGCTGAGATGAGTTTCTTTATACCCGAGGGCTGAATGAGACAGTATGGTGCATGAAAATGTCATTTAAGACCCCAATTTCAAAAGGAACAAGTGTTTATTTCACCTAATAACTTGTTTCTGTATTACCATCAGTGTAATAATATATCATTTGGTGGAGTATAATTGCTAAAAGTGGATGGCTGCTATGGCCCCTTAGCCCATACAGAAATGTTTCCCCTGTGCTTCCCAGCTGCTCGGAATTAGCCGTTGCCACATTATTGTAACCGTGCATACAATTCCTATTCTGTAAAACTGTCAGGCGACAAAAAGCGCAGGCAGATGTGATAAGGAGCTTAATGGGCACTGCTCACTCACAAAGCCTGACTGGGCTGAGGGTTTACTATTGAGAACCTTGTGCACAATATATATTGGTATATGTAGGCACTGTTGGACAGGATTTCTCAGCGGAATATCAAGATCCCTGTCAAAATGAGTGGTGCTTAAGTAGGCTATGTCATTATATGCATATGTTAGCAAAGAAAACACCAAGTTATCAATTTGTCCCTGACGTGCATGCAACATTTAAAGCACATTTATTCATTCATTCCTTTTCGAAAATTGCTTATCCTGTTGGGAGTCGCAGGGTGGCCTGAGCCTGTCCCAGCTGACAATGGGCAAAAGGCAGGGTACACCCTGGACAGGTTGCCAGACTATCACAGGGCTGTCCCATAGAGACAGACAACCATTCACACTCACATCCACACCTTCCAATTTAGAATCACCAATTAACCTACATGTCTTTGGACTGTGGGAGGAAGCCGGAGTACCCAGAGAAAACCCATGCTGACACAAAGAAAACATGCATAGAAGGGCTCCCCCACCCTGGGGTTCGAGCCTTCCAACCCGGGCAAGAGGAACCCTCTTGCTGTGAGGCGACAATGCTAACCAGTGTACCATTGTGCTGCCCCATTTAAAGTACAGTATGCTGAATTAAGCTGAGGGGTGGGGGGAAAAATCAATTTTTAGATGCATCGAAATTCTGTTTCGATGTGGAAAACTCATAATCGATTTTAATTTTATTTTTATATTAATTTTTCAAATTACCGTAACTCCTCAACCATTCACGCTATCGACGTAATTCCAACGGATACTGAAAGCTGAGCAGCGGAGCTTTCCAGTGACATTACGGTAGTGACGTCATTACCTGTGAAGGAGGGGAGGGAAGTGGGCACAGCAGGAGGAGAGTGACAGCTGACGAGGAGACTGCAAGTTGGAGTGATTTAGCGGAGTTTTGGTGAGTTTTAGTGGAGTTTGGGTGGCATTTTCTTTGTAAATAATATTAAGTGTTGTAAATAATAATATTTCTGTTTTTTTGAGAGCTTTTGAGTTTTTTTGAGCCGTGTTTTCACCATAGTTCGTATTTTTGCCATCGTTCGTCTTTTTTGCAATAGTTCATATTTTTAGAGTTCATAGATAGTTATAGTCAGTTATAGTTTTGTAAATACTGGAGGATAAATGTCGAGGAGGTCGACGAGGGACAGGATAGTCCAGTTGAGATTTGTGGATGAGGAGGATGAACTGGAGGAGACTGGTGGGGTGGAGTCATCTCAACCACAGTAAGTAACAGGCCTACAGTTTGTATGCACTGGATATGTTATCCCAATTTTACTACAATAATGTTTTTCAATATCTAGTGTAAATTTTCTTATTGGCTCGTTTTAGAAAAGAGAATCGTTTTATAACTGAAATCGTTGCCCTCAGAATCGGAATTGAATCGAATCGTGAGGTGCCTAGAGATTCCCACCCCTAATTAAGCTGCCAATGTTCTCAGATGGTCAGAACCAACCCCAACACACTGGGGTGGGGCTGGGCACTGTGCACAACACTGGCAGAGGTTGAAAGCAGCTTGTAGCTGTGTGTTGTAGCAAGACAACGGAAATCACTGGAATCACCAAAGATTTATACATATTTGGACAATTTACCAGTTATCTGAAGTCTGGTGGAAATGTTTTCTCAGGCCCGGTTTTTCTTCTGGTTGGCGCTTATAAGTTGCTAGCACCATAGCTTCGAGTATTCAGATACCAACATTATCAGCTCCTCCATCTTGTCTTCTTTGGGGTTCTGTGATGTCCACTAATTGATGAGCCAGGCAGGCAGCAACCACCTGAAATTCAACATGGTGAACTTCACACCCCAACAGCTGTGTTGGAATCTGCTTCCTCTCTGCTGCCTTCCCCTCATTAAAATGACTGTTGTCAACAAGTTACCACACGGCGGTGTGAATAACCCCTTAGGTTGCTCAACTGTGAGTGACAGTGGTAGTGATGTCCTGGACAGTTTACAAAGAGGAAAATGCAGGCCAGTGGTAAAATTATCACCCCATCTGTTTCTTTGTATCCATCACAATTTAAAGACTGACTTCAAAATCTGAATCAAAATCTACCAACAGGGATGGAGCTAGAGTGGACTTTATAGACTTTCAGCACAGGCCGGATGTTAATACATTAGCAAGAAAAAAATAATGTCTCCCTTTGTCCCTAGAAGAAATAGTCTGATACATGATGCTTTAGCATACATTCTGAGTAATTAGGCCAGTGTGCAACAAATGATTGCTGAACAACAACATGTTGTATGACCTAGTCTGTTTCAAGCATACTGAACCTTATGCTACCAATGTATTCTCACAAGTGAGGTCTAAGGCTAAATGCTAAGTAATTCTTAACAATATTTTATGCAGATTTTCATCTGTGTTCTCAAATGGATGAGTCTTCTAAACAGACTAACCTCCTAAGTTGTTCTGAAGTGAAGGAGACCAAGTTTGACAAGTGAAATTGAATGCATTTGACAGCAAAGTTTTCCACTAAAAGTTCACAAGTATCTTATAGGGTAGGGGAGGAAGGAATTATGGCATCACCTTTGGGAGTAACTAGTAAGTGGCAAGTCCCTGAGAGTTGGTGCAATCCTGCAGATTTCTCAGCCAACCTTTTTGCTAATGGAGTTGCAGAACTATCTCCTGCAAAGAAGGGAGAGAGGCTCAAATGAGGCAGCGGAATGACAGGCAATAGACTGGAAAATATGAGACGGGGAGAGGGGAATGGACTCAAGCTGATGTGTTTATTCACCACTGCGGGCTCCCAGCAGAAATCTTTGTGGGCAAATGCATTTTAAGTCCCCAATGCATAAAGAAGTAGACACGGCCTGTGTCCTACCATAAAAATCTTGAGAAATCAAACACGCCCTCAAATGTTGTGATTTTCGGTCTTGCTAGGTTTCAGAGGTTCATACAGGGATTCAGAGGAAGGCTTGCAGTTCAGTCACCATGCACTTAACTGGTTTTGTCCAACTTTTGGGGCGGTCGTGTTGCCTCAAAAGGCATGAATTCTGAGCCATGTCCATGAGTAAAAATCCATCTTTTTGTGGTTAAGATCACTTATTCTTGTCATTGGGGCAACTTTCATTTTCAATTGAAGTGTTATTGTGAAGTAAATGGACTGGGTTTGACAAGTGAGTTTATTGTCAGAGTGCAAGAGCAATTGACTAAGGTAATAACTATGGGCAGGTGCAGAGAAAAGCATAAAAGGTAAGTTCTTTAACAGATGTCAACATAAAAGCTTGTCAGTTTGATTTTTCAGGTACCTGTGCAACAAACCAAATCGCAGACACCCGGCTTTTTCACACCACCAAAGCTGAAGTGTACCACACAACCACTATTGCCATTTATTACAGCTTGACGTCCTGGTGTTGTGTGATTCACACAACACAATCTATTCTTTATTCAGCAGTGAAACAATCACACAAGGTCATCTGGTAGCAAAATGCAACGTCATTATCTCTCCGCTGCGCTCTTCAGAGAAAGGGAGGATGCATAATGACGTTCTTTTCTGACACCACTCAAACTGTTTTTCTGTTAGAGAGAGGCATGAAATCTACCACTGAAGCAGCTCTATTAGGAGCTACAAGACAGAGATAATGTATAGCATAGCTTATTTGAAAGCTTGCCAATATGATTCATTATATTACAACCAACTGCTGACTCACATGTTAATCAATGACACATCAAAACATGTAATATTCCTTGTTAACCTGGCTGTGCTAGCAGACAAAGCTGTAGGGATATAATGACTCATACCATATCACATCATTATTATTATTTATTAGCATTGCTTGATGGATTTAAACACACCTGAATTGAAAGAAAAGTGTTGTGACAGTTCAACTTAGGACCCAAACGCAAACGCAACCAGGAAACTGAATGGTAAAAGACACTTTATTGTACAGTAGTTTGAAGATGAGGGGCTGAAAGCTTGAGTGAAATGATGGCTGAGGTGGGCTGGGAATGGTGTAGCAGAGCAGGCAGAGGGGCTGAAGACCGAGCAGTCCAAATACAGAGGCAGAAGACGAGGCTGGACATAAATGGTTATAGTGGAAGCAGGCGTGGTGAATTGAGGTCCAAAAAGCAAAAAGAGACAAGATGTCAAAAAACTTAGAAGTTGGCCTTGACATCTGTACCGCAGAGGAGACTGAACAATCTGAGTATGGACGTCTGAGCCATGGTTTTATACAGCAACTGCTTGATTGTTGATGAGGTTCAGGCGTGCAGGTTCAGCAGCTGCTGGCACTAGGGGATTGGCAGGAGGAAGGAACCAGGAGGCCAAGCCCAACAGACACACAGAGACAGGCTGAATCCAAATGTCCGCACTTCACCGGACTTGCAGACTCGCGGACTTTACTGGCGCGTTCACAGGAAGTCCGGGAGTGCTTAGGGCTATCCAAATCCACAATTCATTCAGTCTACAAGGGGCCTCAAGTGGACTTTGTGTGGACTTCCAGAGAGTCCGCTTGGGGTGCAGACTTTAGCAGACTTCACTAGTTTAATTACCCACAATTCATTGCAATACAGACATGACGTTTTAATTTTTCCAAATTGCTGACAGAAAACACACACACAAAACACCCATAAACTTATTATAAATTGTAATATTAAAACGTTACTTGACTAATGTAGGCCAGATATAAAATTCAACAACATCTTGATACAGAAATATGTAGAAGTATAGGCTATAGAGATAATCAATATGCATTTTTGATATTGCAGCCTATAGCCTATAAAAGCTGTGCTGTGTACGTACGCCTGAAGTCTGCGAGGGCTCAGTCTGCAAGTCCAGAGGGTGGAGATTTGGATTCAGCCACAGACTGAAAGCAAACATGAGACAGGGGACACAGGAAACATAAGTAAAAGGCAAAGCAACCCCTAACAAAAAGAGGCTCGTGTAAGCAAATAACGGTGGGTTGAAAACTCAAGCTTATAATATAAGTTTTAGGGAGAAAAATCAAGCTAATCATAGAAGTTTTAGGTTGAAGGAATCTATTTAACTTAAGTTGGTAGGTTGAAAAGTCAAGTCATAATAAAGTTTAGCTTAAAAAGAGATAGTCCCTTTTTGTTGAAGAGCAAAATCCTCTATGTTAAATGAGAAATGGCACCAAATTTGCCTTTGCCAATTCCACTAAACTCCATTTAAGTAAAGAGTAATTTTAGCGTGTATAGAGCCAGCATAATTTCACATCTCACTGGATGAATTAGGGTTTATTTAAACCAAACCAGAGCTGGCGGTTGTTGGAACAGTGGAAAAATGAACCAAGGCACTTTTTGTGAGTTTTATTTTGTGTCTGTCAGCTCCAAATGCAGTGTGTTTTCATACTGATAAAATTACTGTTTATATAAATGGAGTCTGGTGGGTCTGGTGATAGTGGTTTCTGAGCTTACCCTTTAGAAAAAATGAACTGTGTCTATAGGGATACTCGCCATAAATTGTCAGATCAGTTTAATAAATGTTGTTCCCATGAGTCACTTAGGCACAAAAACATGGGGAAATTTGGTCCAGGTTGAAAAATACTAAATTTACCCTTTAATGTGTTCTTAATGTTATAGCCTTTTCTCACCATTGAATGATACTGCATATGTGTGAAATGCATCACAGAGATTGTGTGTGTTGTTGTGTGTGGACTAAGTTTATTAAAGCACAGGAACAGTTCATGAACTCATTTATCCATCTACAAAATAGAAAGGACGATGGAGGAACTGGAACACAAACAGAAAATGTGGCTTCAAATATCTTAGCACTAAGGCTGTACTCTAAAGAAGGGTTATTTCGCAGTCAAACTCTATAGTTGCCATTTTGAGAGGATAGCTGGTGTTGATCTGGCTCCCCGTAAGTCTGTTCTGCTGGACGATGATACATTATAGGGGCTATAGAGGGGCACTTGAAGAAATGACTTCAAAGAAGCAAGTGAGATAGCAGCTGCCCAATCAGATCTCACTTTAGTAGGATAATAGCATTCAGGTCCCCGGAGGCAGAAGCGAGGATGTGTCATAAATTATGAATTTCCATGAGAACAGATATGGATGGCGGTGTCATGCAATAATTGGCACAGCACTTAGCTCCGAGTGAAGCTGGCTGGTGGCTGAGTGATGTACGCTGCAGGCTCCTACCCCGAAAACACGTTGAAGTGATTTGCAAAGTCAGCGTGACACAAAGAGGCGCCCCCAATTATCATGTTGACCCAAGGCTCTATGATGTGGCAACCTCATTGCATGACCTGTGAGGCAGCATGGTGGGGAGCAGCAGTGGGTCCAAGGTTAGAGGAGCCTCGTGAGATGATGGAAGGTGCACTCAAAAATACTCTTATGTCAGAAATACACCTGTTATATTAAAATAACCTACAAACTGGTAGTGCAACACTTAAAATTGGCTCATCCCAATGTACATATCATAGATTTAACCTGTTTCAGATGTTGGTTTGGTCACTGGCACACGGGATGAATTAAAATGAGAGAAAAAGCCTCTGTCAGCCAAGAAGATGAAATTCAGGCACAAGCACGGTGCATTTTACTGATGGCAGGATCAAAGGTTTCTGGCTGAAAAAGCCTTTAGTACTTTCAAAAATGTACTGTCTGTACTGAAACCTGACAAACAGTAATGCTGCTCAGCTTTTAACATTGTTTTGTTTTCATTATTTTTCAAATACACTTTTTCAAGGGACAGCTCAGCCTTGTGGTGTTTAGCTGTGCAGATACAGCTGGTTTATTCTGCTAAGGCAATAAGTTTCCCTAGAAAAATTGTCTCAGTTGTACCAGTCATAGTTCTACATCCAAACTTTCTCTTGAAAGAACTTGAAAAGCCCTCAAAGACATATAATGCCATACCAGATAGCTGTCACACCATGAGAGATACTCAGTGCCAAGTACAATCGAAAGGTCTCCAGTCAAACAATACTTGCTTTCAATCTTTTTTTGCGCAGAGGGTCTGATCCTGGACTGTTCCCACTTCCCACTGGATCAGCAAACTTTCTGTTGCTGCCATCTCCAGAGCCGCTATTCTCCTGCCAAACAGTCAGTTTAATGCAAAAGCTAACAACGCAGCAGAGGCTAACATTCAACACCAAGCCACTAAATGGTCCCAACATACTCATTCTGCCTCAGAAACAGCTCAGCTCTGTCATTAAACTGTTAGTAGCTGTTTGGTAACATTACGATACGGGACGAGACGATACGGGATGAGAGGAGACGGTATGATATGATACGATATGATTCCATACGATACGGGACAGGATGAGACGAGACGATACGGGACGAGACGAGACGAGATGATACCATACGATACGATGCAATACATTACAGTTTATTGTCCCCATAGGGAATTTGTCCTGCACTCAGGAGCGGCACATGTATTGCTCCCTTACAATAATAGCCCATAAGAAATACACCATAAAAAAAACCAACATAAAAACACATACTACAACAGTACTGCACATCAGCCACTCATGTATTGCACATAACACCAGCACACACCAGAGCACCATAAGCAAAACACAACACAACCCCTAAGCATCAAGCTACATTATTTAAAATCTTAATGGAGGTTAGCACAAATGAATTTTTAAAACGGTTCAGTTTAAATTTGAGCATCCTGTATAATTAGCCCAAGGGTAAAAGCTCGTACTCAGCGTGGAGAGTGCCGAGATACCAGCAAAAGGTTTGAAAGTACGGTTATACTACATGCCGCTCCATTCACATTATGGGTATCAAATGACGTACTCTCTTGTCATCACTTTAAGGGTATTAGTACTGCTTTGAAAATGGTTTAAGCAATACCCAGCCCTACATACCATCCACTGTAAATGTCTATCACAATATTTTTGCTTTCTCTCTCTTAGCTTAGCATAAAGGCTAGAAATGGGGAACAGCTTGACTGCTTCAATCCACACTAAAAAAAGAAAAAAAAAACATGAACCAGCACCTTCAAACCTCACTAATTAACTCATCTTATCTCATTTGTTAAACCTGCACACAAACAGAAATGTTACAGCATGTAACGCCCACAGCTTGCTGTTGTACATTTACAGTATGTGAGTGTTTGCATTATATATATATATAAAAAGCTCTTTTTGATTTAGTAACCCAATTTATAAAAGCTCTAAGGAGCTCTGCAGAATTAAAATCCCTCCTGTGTGACACTATGCCTTTTTCTTTTCAGAAAAAACTCAGCAAACGCAGATATTTATCACAATAATCACCAAAAAAATAAGTGTAGAAAGCAAACACTTTTATAACACAATGCTACCCTCAGAGCATGGATCTAACTCCAGACCTCAGTCAGGGTTTGGGCCGACCCAGTGTTCTGTCTTCTCTAAAATAAAAGGATTAGATGCCACACAAATGTCTGACATCTGTGCCATTTCTCATATCACTGCTCTCTGCCTCTCCTCATGGTTTTCCTGCAGGTGAAAGAGTGAACGGAGGAGGTGGAGGACTTCTTCCTCGGCACACACAGAGACTTCACCTTGCAACCTTCATCTGTGGGAGGAGGGGAAAAGACTTGGGATTGTTTGTTGCCCGCAGGAGGAATTCAAGGTCAGTACACAGTACGCTTACACACAACACACGCACATGCAGAGTCAGGTTTGAGAACAAATACATAGATGGAGGGAGCGTCTTCTTTTCTATTGGCTGTGTTTGTTTTAAGAGGAGTCAAGTGAGCTGATACGATTTTATGCATGAGCTGCCTTGCATTCATGAACAAATAATTGGGGAATAAATTAAAATTCGGTTCAGTATCGAACACAGAATAATAGATTTTTAGCTAAATCATGGTTCAGATGAAAGAAAAGAGTCAAGTGACAATTCCCAAATGTCATTTTGCTCCTTCTGTTCTCACTTCCTCCTTCTTTCCGTCTCATTTAGTTTAATCCACTCTTCCATCCTGCATATTTTGTTTTCTTTCCTTGCATTGCCTCCTTCCTTTTTTAACCTTTTCTTTTTTAGAATTCAGATATCTAAAGAAAATTGTTAATCAACACCTCCAAACAAATGTTGGTCTGTCCAAGGTTTTTTTCCTCTGTGAAGTCCACACACTGGGAAGAATTTGGATTTTAATTGCTTCCCCATAGATTGCCGTCTCACTGAGAAACTGGGTTAATTGCATAAGAGAGAGCCACTTGCGACCTTCACTGAATGCTGCCAACTACTGCGGCGTGCGCACTGCAGTGTTGCATTAACAGGTTATTTAGCCACGGCGATGAAAAAACAAGGTGATCGCCTGGATGGCTGCCTGTTTTATATTAATGTTGACATCACTTTGGAAAAGCTTTTAAAGTGTCAGTCCTGCAAAGTTGTCGTGACAGGATCGTGTTTCCTGTGTAATTCCTCAGCCTACGCGTGTCAGCGTCAGGGCGTGAGGCATATGGAGTCGTTCAGTGTTGGGATCCCGCTAGGGGCTGATTAGACTTCTCAAAGTTGCTTTAGGGTGAAGAGTAAATACAAAATAAAACTAAAATGTCCAAGATGATTAGTCTGTCAATACTTCTTTTCTTGTTTCAGTCCTAAATGTTATTTCTTCCTGTCTTCAGGAGTAATTTTAAAGGACAGAGGGCCAGCCGTCCTTATGCATATATATTCAGGCAGTGGGAGGGGGGAGGAAGGAATTAGCTTTCACTGAGCCCCTTATATCTCTCCAGCCTTCCTTACTTCCTTCCTTTTTTTGTTCCTACCCTCTCCCCCTTCCTGCTTATTTCAGTTCTTTACCTCCCTCTTGCTTCTGTCTTTTCTTCCTTCCCTCTTCCTTCTTCCTGCCTTCCCTCCTTCCTCATCTGCCTTCTCTACTCATATTTCCCTCCCAGCTTCCCCCTCCTCCCTTCTTTTCTTCCTTCCTTCCTTCCCTTTCTTTCTAATGTTTTTCACCTCCTTTGCACCCCTTCCCTCCTCCCTTCCTTCCATTTTTGGTTCTGTGCATCCCCCTTACTCCTCTCCCTTCCCTTCTTATTTCATCTTCCCTTCCTCCTTGTTTCTGCCCTTTCTTCCTTCCCTCCACCCCCCCTTCTTCCTACCTTCCCTCCTTCCTCATCTTGCTTCTCTACTCATAACATATTTTCTTCCTTGCTTCCCCCCTTCCCCCTTTCCTTCCTTCCTTCCATTTTTGATTTGTCCCTCCCCTCTTCCTCCTCTCCATTCCCTCCTTATTCCATATTTTCTTCTTTCTTCCTTTTGTCTTTTGTTACTTAACCCTCCGTCCTACACTCCTTCCCTCCACTTTCCATCTTTCCGTCTTCTGTTCCTTCAACCTTCTGTTCCTTCCCTCCCTCCTTCGCCTCTTCCTTCTCTCCTCATTCCATCTTTCCTTCTTCATTTCCCTCTTTCTCATGTCTTCTGTTCCTGCTTTCACTCCTTTCCTCCTTCCTTCCTTTTGTTCCCCCACTTCCTTGTGTATTTTGTTGTTTATGTCCTTCCGCCTTGCTTCTGCCTTCTTTTACTTTCCTTCTTCCTTCCCCCCTTCTTCCTACCTTCCCTCCTTCCTCGTCTTCCTTCTCTACTCATAACATATTTCCTTCCTTGCTCCCCCCCTTCCTTCCTTCCTTCCTTAATTTCATCTTTCCTTCCTGCTTGCTTCTGTCTTACCCTTTTCCTTTCCTTCCTCCTCTCCATTCCCTCCTTATTCCATCTTTTCCCTCCCTATCTATTTTTCTTCCTTCTGTTCTTTCTTCCTTCCTTCTGTCTTGCCTTCCACCTCTTCCTCCATCCTTATTCCATCTCTCCTTCTTCCTTCTTTCTGTCTTCTGTTCCTTCCCTTACTCCTTTTCTTCTTCCTCCTCTCCCATCTCTCCTAATTCCATCCTTCCTTCCTAATACCTTTCTTTCGTATGTCTTCTGTTCCTGCCTTCCCTCCTTCCTTTTTTCCTTCTCTACTCATTACATATTTCCTTCCTTCCTTCCTTCCTTCCTTCCTTTGTCTGTCTTTTGTTTTTTCCCTCTTTTGACCCCCCTTCCTCTTCTCTCTTTCCTCCTCCCTTCATTCCTTCCTCTCTTCTGTCTTTTATTCCTTCCTTCTTTCCCTCATCACTCTGTCTGTCTGCCTCACCCATGATTTCCCTCCTTTCTGCTCTGCTTACTGGTGAATATGAACACAGAGCCAGTGATAGCTGGAGATGAGGTTAGGGCCGTGACATTCCCCTTAGGACCGATGCCAGGCACAGGGTCCTTGTAGAATATTCCGCCAAATTACGTCACTAGCTGAGGATAATAATACCTGTTTTATAGGTTGAGAATCCCAGGGCACTATGAAGGACAAGCAGGGTCAAGTGAAAACACAGACAGACTGTAAATTGTGTTTCATTGGCAGAGTGGGCCGGTGTTTATTCAAATATATGAGAAAATGAGTTTATACTGGACTCACAGAGGATTTGATTTGATTTTGATTTTGATTTGGCCTGGCTGATCTTCCTGAATAGTCCAAATAATTTTCAGATATCTTTGTTACTCATTCACTGAATCATGCTCATGGGCGCAGAGGACACAGACAAAGAGCAGTATTGCTAAGGCTTGTGCTAATTAACCAAATAATAAAAGCAATGAGCTGTGTGATGTGTTGCCATATAAACTACTAAACTAGGTTTCACATTCGTTTCAGTTTGCATTAAACAAATCACATTTACCTACTAATGTATCTCCAGGACAGTGCAGAGGATTTCAAAGAAGGAAACATCTCTATACCTAAATTCCCTAATGTGTATTTACTTTAAGTTGCTTTGTTAGCCAATTTAATCATGCATTTGAAATAAGAATACAAGTGGAATTCTTTACATATTTGTATTACTAGTCCATACCCATTAGTAGCTTTGCCACCTTCTACCTATGCCAGTCCTCAGTGCCTATGTGCAGTTTCACATAGATTGACCACGTCAGCGAGTAGAAAAACAGACAGAATGACTGACTGACAGAATGACACACTGACAGTTTCTGTGATTATGTACAGCATACCATACCATGACTTAGTCATACCAAAAATTAAAAAAAAACAACAACATTGGGCCACAGGGGGAGCCACAGCGATCGGTCACATTTTAGCCATTTTTAAGCATTTTTCTGTTGTTATAGCGCCACCCAGTTGCCAATTAGAGCTACATTTCTCCAGTCACCTTGAGGCGTCCTGTTCTACATATCTACCAAGTTTAGTAAAAATTGATATGGCGGTTAGGCCTAGATATGAAATTAGCTCTCTAGCACCGCCATTTTGTTTGATGGGGTCAATAATGGAGGGGTCCCCTCAGATTATGTGTGGTCATATGCCTACAAAGTTGCGTGGTGATCAGTGAAACCCTTGAGATGTTATACACCTTTATGTGATGAGCCACGCCCTCCGCAATATTCATTGCCTTATAGAAGCTCAGTTTTAGTAAGTTTTCCAACTTTTGCCAAGAAAGAACTTTAGATATTGGTCCCTAGATTATGTTCACCGAGTTTCATGCAGATCGCTCAAACTTCCTAGGAAGAGATCGATCTTAAAGGGAAATTTCGGTTCATTTCAACCTGTCTCCTATCGTCCTAAATTTGTTTCAAGTGACTAGTGACATAAAAATAATAGTTAGCATGTTAGCCGTTAGTCTAGATACAGCCGGGCGCATAATAGCGTCAGACCTGTTAAAACGTAAGTGAACGGGCATACCTTCAAGTGCAAAGTTAGTCCACTAAACAAGCTTTTTTTCCACAAAGACCATCTCATATTGTTAGGATAAATGTCAGAGAACATATAGAAAACGACACGTAAACGTGTTGTCTTACCTTACTGGTGTGCTGCCATGTTTGTTTATCATCTAGCTCTGCTTTCCAAAGCGCCATGTGGAGCAGAAACACACACAGAAAGAGTTTTCGTCATTATATAGTAAGATAATGGAGAAGCTTGTTCTATAATACAGCAGGACTGTTTGAAAAACACATATTGAATGACCTTCAGTAACTATATATATATACTTATATACTTATATGCATTGTATTTATCCAGGATGTAAATAAGACATTTATGGAGGAACACAAGTAGAGGCTCTATAAATATGCTTAGGTGCCTCCTGGGTCTGTGTGTATTACATGCAAGCATTACTCCATTCAGAAACACTATATCAACAACTATTGTAACATTTATAAAGCGTTCATTTATTCTATTGTCACAGATTTGGGGGCCATTTCACAGGAACACAGCTGATTATTCATAAGAAATATGTTAACCACAGTCTTTATAACATCAAAAACAAAATCACTGCATCATTTGTAAGTAATCAGTGAATATCAGTAATAATAACAATCAGTGATGTAGTCCTCGAGGAAATGTCTAATTCTCCTGCTGCTTTGTGTCTATCCAGAAACAGGCTCCTTGCCTGGAGGAGGACAATATTCAGTCTATCACATTAAACACAGACTAATTGATTTGCCAAATAAAGATCTTCTTTCAGTGCCCCCCCCCCCCCCCCCCC
>NC_065519.1:27795274-27810274 GCF_006386435.1 Epinephelus moara | reverse complement strand
ATTGATTTGCCAAATAAAGACCTTCTTCCAGTGCCCCCCCCCCCCCCCCCCCCACACACACACACACACACACCCGCACACACACTCCATCCTCCATAATATGAATTTTAATAATAGGCAATGGAATATTGATGTGGTCTCAATATGTCACTCCTCAACTTACTGAGTAAGTGAAGTCTAACTCTCTGAGGGCTGATTGTATTACAGTGTAATGAGCCGGGGCTATTTGACTAAAGGGTTGTATGGACTATTTTTTATGTTCAATTTTCAATTTGATTTTCCTATTTTTGAAGTCATGACTGTGTTGACATCTGTTACTTTTGAATAACGAGCCACCAGTTTAACAAGTACTAGTTTTGTTGATTCCAGGTCAAATGAAATAAAAACTCATCCAGCTATTTCAGGGAGCGTGATTGCTATTGAGAGGCTGACATGATGTTTGATGTTTGAATGGATTTTGGAGGGTTTAAGGGTGAACTCGAGTTGTCAGATGGTGTACGATGGGTGCTGATTTGAGCTGTGATGGCACAGCCTGACATTTGTTTTGGTACGTGCGTTATTTGCGTGGCTGCTTATCATTCAGATTCACTTTGAAATGTGCCTGTATACAAGTGCTCCTTGGATTAAAGCACAGAGGATGCTAACAGCATATCAGGTGTTTTGGCAATCTGATCACCACACAGAGTGTTTATATTGGTTAAATCTGTAAAACCATGGATTATAACCAGTAATGTTTTTAACATGAAATGCTAAGATATTTTCAAATGATTTTTTTTCTACAATATCTGTGCATGGCAACTAAAACTTACAAGCTACTTTACGCTATCAGCTCTATATGCCCCATCACCCAAGCATCCACCTGTAGAGTCTATGTTCTCCTAGGGGGGTAGTTTTTATCATCACTCCCCATTCCCAGCTATGCTAAGTTTCCTTTTGGAGAGTGACAAGGTCAAAGCATTACATTTACATAACAATACATTCCATATGAGCTGGCTTATTAAACTTGGCTACGGTATTGTTAAGGTTAGGTAACTCACATGGATCTGGTGCTAAAAGGTGGAGCTGTGAACACTGCAGTCTGTTGATTGGTCAATAGCGGATGGT
The DNA here is from genome assembly GCF_006386435.1 of Epinephelus moara. Lineage (NCBI taxonomy): Eukaryota > Metazoa > Chordata > Actinopteri > Perciformes > Serranidae > Epinephelus > Epinephelus moara. The sequence goes on along the minus strand of NC_065519.1, from coordinate 27,809,170 downwards.
CACTCTGCTCAGGACTGAGCTGTGGCTGGTTTTGAGGCTTATGTAACTGCTGCTCATACCGTGGAGAGTTTTATTAGAAGACTGTAACTATAAAATGAAAGGATGCTTGCTGTCTTTCGCAGAGAGATACACATTTATTTTGAAATTCATATAGCACGTCTGTGTCACCATTTCTGGGCAAGCGCGCCTCCGCTCAAACAACAAACAGAGCTCGGAAATAAAATGGTCAAATCATATTCTAGTTGTTTTTGTGAGTTGATGTAAATGATTGTGTTAGATGGGCATGTGATATCGCGTCATATCGATCGTAGGCTCCTGAATCGAATCGAATCAAAATCGTATCGTGACAGACTTTGTGATATCGGCAAACATCGTGTCGTCATCCAAACAAATCGATATATAATATCGTATCGTGATGAAGCTGGTGATTTACACCCCCAGTAATGAGTGGATCTTCACACATTTATATATAGTAATATCAGCTGGGTTATGTGAGTTGCAGATATTGTAATCCTTACATGTCGTGGAGTGTCGTTCCTGTGGGCTGAAAATGTCGGCGTACAACCCTGTTCTATGGACGATAAACAAGGAGCAGACTTCCATCTGTGTCACTGGTAATGAAATACAATGAGTGCTGGACGGAGCAGTGAGTTACAACAACCCCGCCCACATTTAAGAGTATTATTTGCAGTGGAAACACTAGGGTCTAGGTACCATATTTGAAGGGTTACTTTACCTTTGGTTCCAAAGGTACCATACTGAAAGTGTTTGGTGAAAATGGGGCTATACAGTTGGTTCAGGAAAGATTTTAGTAACTGTTGAAAAAAGTGAACATTAGCCCTGATGGGACATGGACAGTCTCCTGTATTTAAAATCTGATGTGCTACATGTCCATCCAAACCCTAACTTTAATGCTAAGTAAAGGGGATAGCCTCCTGCATTGCCACTGACTGTTAGCACTGGATGTAAATTGCGCGCTACAGAATCGTCCAATGGTAATGTAACTTCAAGACAGGCTGGTATTGGTTGTCATTTTTCATGTCCTCTCTCTTTCTTTATCAACTGAGTAGCTCAGTGCCTGGAACATAAATCAGCTGGTGGGACATATGTAGTGTGGAATCCCACTTGGATGCACTGTTGAACACATAATAAAACTGTATATTGTCAAGAAGCAAAAGGCCTACTTTCTGTGACAGGAAGAAAATAGAACTGTGGGGCACATGACCCACTGCAATGAAAGTGATGTGCCATCATTTTTTTGAATAACGCAGAGATGCATTGTTTCCTCTGCAGATATCTTTCGAGAGTGGGCGTGCTTGGAAGCCTTTCCTGAGAGATCTATGAAAAGAATATGGGGAAATATGTGATGTGCTTTAAACATTACCCAAACAAATTGAGTTCAAAGAACTAAAGCAAACTTGACAGTCAAACAAAATCTGCTACATCCCACAGTCGTGCAGATTATATAAAAACTGGCTGATGAAACTGTAGCAAAGAATCTAATGTGCTGGAAAATATTTTTTTACCTCTTCTGACTGAGCTTTGATCAGAAAATGTCTGGATGGTGAGATCCCTGAATAGCTCAGCCTCCTCCAGCAGCTGTTTATGAACTTGTCCCAAAACTGTCACCCTCGTTGATGAACAGTAGCACAAGCCCCACGGATAAAGAGTGCAGGATCACATCAGCCCCTTACTCAATGATCTTTCAACGGTCTAAATACTCCTGTGTATTAGCTGTGCGACCCCTGGAGCTGTCTGCTTTATGAATCACGTTCACCTGCCTCTCGTGTGGATGAAACTGTAAGTCAGCCCTGTGATCATGCATGTTGTTTCTCATGCTTGCGTCATTACGGTGGAGACAAGGAAAGCGTCGGGTGGTTAGACAGTGCCTGGGGTTCCGCAGTGTGCTGCTACCCAGAAATACTTTTATTTGTGTTTCAGTAGGCTGTGATTTAATGAAGTGTTACATGGGGGTTTTCTTTGATGGATACAGATACACTGGAGGGATGGAAGTAGGAAGAAAGAAATGAAGCAGATGTCTCAGGTGAACTGAAGCACATGGTGTCACTGATGGTGTACACGTGCTAACCTTTTTAACCAAGTGGATGCCCGGGAGCAAGAACTTGTGATGAACGAACCAGTGCCCTCAAATGCTTGAAATTGTTCTGGTTGGCTTGTGATATGATATGTTATATCTGTGAATTCTCCAGTATCCACTTAGTCAATGACTTTTAATGGTTTTCATATTTGAATGAACACCTGCTCCAAAGTTAGGAACAACTGGCATGGCCATTTTCAAGGGCCCCTTGAACTGAAATTTCTTGGGGCACCACTGGCTACTCCCCACAAGAAATACCAGACAGGTATAGGTACATGTAGCTATACCTGTAGAGTTAGCTGTAGAGGTAGCTGACTTGATAGCTGGCTGGCGTGAAACATTGATTTCCAAATTCAACAAGTGCAAATACTGTTGCCAGTAATTACAACCATGTAAGCCAGAGTAGATGAACATACATGACATTGTAGTTTTCATGGGCATTCGGTTTTGGAGTATTTAGGTTATATTTTTTCACCTTCAAAAGGCAGTGTGCAATGAAGCAGGACCTTACTGTATGGTCAGAGGACGCATCCTTGTCATTATCACCATAATATACCAAGAAGGCTTGCCAGAGTCTTGACTTGGTGTACTATCACCCCAGAAAGTGGCACCATGAAGTTAATCTGTCCTTTACCAGTAAGTGATGCTCAAGGCTTAGCGACATGGGGACTTTTTACATGGCTAGTTGGTTAACTACTGTAGCATGTGAGCTAACAGCTGACCTGGGACATGCTAATGGAAGTCAGTCACTATCATTGTTATAATAGCTCTCTGAGTGAAAAGCTTGGTTACTAAAGGAAACATACATTCACACATTTTAAGACGTTGTTTTCAAGAAGCCTTTTTGTCTATAAACTTTCATTAATGCCTAGAAGCCATGCATTTTTTTGGTGGAGCAGTTTATACCCTGGCAGAAGTAGATTAAATATAAGTGAATGGTGCAAGACAGGTAATAGCTATGAGTGCTTTCTCCAGACTGGACTCTCTGGTTCTCCATAGACCAGACCGTCACATATGGGTACTTTGCAAAACGTCAAGGTTGTGCACCTTTTGAGGGGATAGAGAACAGAAGATCCCATACATGTCAATGCAATTTGACAGGTGTTTGGATTGTGATTTTGACACGTCTGTATGCATTTATTTCTTCTCAAACACACGTGTTTTATAGAGATGTCTGATAATGTTTTTGCAACCTTGTCTGAACCTAAATATTTGCTGTACCACAATAAATTAAGGATTGATTGCTGTCATGTACCCTCAGTCTTACCCCATCCAAATGGATCAATGACCCAACACAGTGGCCGGATATTGCTTAGACAGATATACATATTTGACTGAATCACCAGGTAGTGTTAGGCCAAGGGCTGTCTGTAATTAAGTGACCTGTTAATAGCTAACTGCTGATCTAACATAGGTTGAGATTTAATTGGAGATGGCAGTCTAATGCTGCTATACTGTACTGCAGCAGCCTCCCACTCAAGCTAGCTGTCAACAGCATCATTTTGCACATTTTCCTGTGTCCTTGTTTGTGCAACAGTGCGATTCTTTGCCCCAAAAAGAGGGCAAGGCATTGACGCAATGCTAGTCTGTTGTATTCCCTCAAAGGACAGCATTATGAAGATGGCTTGCTGTTGGTCAACAGCTAGAAATTCTATGTCACCAAAGTTGCACTACACATTAAATGACTGAACAAATTTACTTGCAGGACTACTGACCCCTGAGACTGCATTAAAATTAGGTGATTCTACCAAATTCAGTGCTGGTGTGAAAGGGCTGTTAATGTTGCATTCACATCATGGCAGCAGAATGAGAGGAAAAGGAAAGTCCCATTCTATTCTGATTTGTGAATGTTCACACATTATTCCTAGATCGTTAGCCTCATTGCAGTCACACCAGAAATGGAAATTAAGACACAATTAGCTATTTGTATATGAGTGTAGCTTCTTTTTAATTCGCTATATCAATTAAATTAGAGCTTATTTTATTCAGATGTAACTGCCAGTGATTGTTTGCAGCCATTTTACTGTAAGTCTGCAGGCACTGCTGTAATTCTTACCAAATTATATTGTATCCATCAAACATTCCTGATATATCCAGCTGGGAGTTACAATTCAGAGACTGACACGCTCATTCTTCCCCCTCAGTTTCTTGAGTCAATGTGTTAACCAGACTAGTTGGAAAACTTCCTGCAGAGCATTTGGGGCCTAAAATTGATCCCATGGGTGATTGTGGGACACTGAATCCTCCCAAAAACAGACTGGAAAGTTTGGTTACCAGGCAGCCTGGGAAAATGTATTTGTTTCACGTCATCAAATTGTCTACACCAGCATCCATGCACTAGGAGGCACTGCACACAAAGGCTAACACACATATCAACAATATTAAGTGTTGATCAAGTAGGCATCTCGATCATTTTGGAATCACCTCTGTGCTGACACGCAACCTTTTCAACAGTCATAATATCAATCCACAACATCAACACACTTAGTACACTGATAAAAACTGTGTTGAGTAGTAAGAGGGGGAAAAGCAGCAAAGTGATTAGATGAACTAGAGAAACTCAAACAATTATGCAGGCATAATTACACATCAAACTTATGAACAATTATCATCAAACATTTATTTTGTCAGACAGGCTGCCAAAATGTTTAGCGCTGATACATTACAAATTTTGGAGAGCAGCGAAGTCATTTCACAGAAATGTACTCAAAATGTCCTGGTGGCTCCATAATTAGGCTTAGTGTGGTTGATGTGCTCATGTAAAAGCTCTGTGTTGTCATGGAGAAGTAGTGTTGAATTTAATTTCAATACAGGAAAGGCCTTTCAAGTTATTTTATTTATGCAATTATGATACAATTTTAAGCTCTAAAGAAGTAAACGTAGCCACCAGGGAAGACATGTAAAATGGTATGAAATTAAACCAGTCAGTTATATTAGTTATTGTCGCGAGAAGTACATCACCACTGGAAAGATGCTCTCTCCATAAAACGAGGCTGTCCAAGCAGTAGAAAGATGCAGATACTTTTTGAATTGGTGCCAAAGAACTGTGGCATTAACTTTTGCCCAAGAGGTTGAAAGTCAGAACTATTAGAATGCACTGCGACACAGTGGATGAATAAACACTACCACTGGTAGGTGATGTAACATGAAGTCGCCTATTTGACACAATGCAGTGGCAGTTGGCTGGTGACAAACAATCTTGTATCACAGTTAAATGTAAGCCAAAACATGTTTCTGAAAACATTTGAGGGGTGGCAAGCAATACGAAAATGCAGAAGTACAGACTGTACTTGAAGCAACAGTCCAAGAGCTAGCAAAACTAAGCCAAACAACAAAGCCAAATGATGTGTCATCCCCACACATTCTTACTCCAACCTTGTCACATATCGACATTTGATCAGGAACTTTCCACATCCAGGTATGACGTTCAAGGTACCGTGGGTGCATTTGTTGTTGATGTTCTGGGGTGCCGTGTCAAGACAATAGCCCCTTTTACACTGCCATATTTTCCGCAAATGTTGGGCCGTTTTGCCGGCAAGCTGCAAGCATTTAGACACACAGAGCCGGATTGGCGAGTTGATCCGAGGTGCCCAATTTTCCGCCTCGTAGGGTAGTCATATTGGCGGAACCCTTTTAGTTTAAACAGACCGAAGCGGCCTTCCGCAACGGGAGGGGCTGTTGAAGACTTGTGGGAGGAGCTGCCGCACGTGCGACCCACTGGCGGTGGATAAACAGGAAACAGCTGATAGCAGGAATTAGCGAGCAGCTAGTAGCAAGAGGGAGACGCAAACCTGACAGATACTGTAAAGATGAGCAACTGGGGAGACAAGGAATTGCGCGCCCTCTTTGCCCTGCAAACGAAGAGGCCATTAACCGTCAGATGAAGGGGACGGTGAAGGACAGGCCGACTAACAAGAGAATCGCCGAAGGACTGACCAGCCGCGGCTTCCCTCCCACGTCCCTGTTTACGTCACACGCTGAGCTACATGTTTTGTTACTTGTTCACGCCCCCCATTGCCCCGGAAAAGGCACATCCTGTATAAACAAAAGTAGGTAGACAGCATTTTGCCGCACTCCCCGATTTTGTTTTTATACTGCCAATGCTGAAAGAAGACTGATTGGGCTTTTCCTGCAAATTTACACAATTCCTGTTTAAAAAGGGCTAATGTTAAATGCGTTGTTGTTGGTACAACACTACAAATTGATGTTTTTTTTGTCCTCCAAAAACTAATGCACATGGTTAGGTTTAGGCACAAAAGCACATGGTTGGGTTTAGGGAAAAAGAACAGGTTTTGGCTCTTCATCATACTGAACACAAACACCACTCTCCTGGGTGAAAGTTGATGTTTGTTGGACCCATCTACCACCACTCCCACCCACCCCACTCGGACTTCCTTCGTCTTAATTTTCGTTCTTGTCCTGCAATTTCCCACTGACGACCCCGAGCGCCATTAAACTATAATGACGACTGGCTACATAGCATGGCAAGTCACTGCCCAAGTGTTGGATTTTGATGACTTCAGAGTGAAACCAGGTTGGTCATTTCACAGGGAGGGTAACAGGGAGATAGAGGCACTTGTAGGGAAGTTTACCACAGTTCACTGACACATACTACCCACACTGTTATGATACAAAGTTTGTTGAAAATCCAATTTTTTTAGTTTTTGGTGTTTTTTGTGCATTTTCAATTTGCTCATCAAAATAAAGAGACTTCAAAAAAATCTTGAAACATTGCAAAAAAATTGTGACACTTGGGGGAGGTAAAACAGTTGGATTATCAAAAACAAGTAAATGGGATTACCATTAAAAGCCTGGTCCAAATTAAATGCCCCGTCCCTTTTACTAGCCCAGTGTGGCTGCACATTTTGACAAATAAATGCCTGTCTAAATTAGAAGCATAGTCTGGTAACCAAGCAATTGCTGTTTTTATAGAAGCTCTTTGGATGTATTAAACGAGGTTGTTGGCTGCCTCAATTGATGTGTCTATTTCTCGATTATCCTGTAAATTATTCATATTCCTTAAGTCCATAAAGATCATCAGATCAAAAGAATCAAGAGGGTTTTTCATAAAAATTAATCCAAGTTGTGAGTATTGTTTTAACAGGATAAAGTGGTGTTGTGTCGGTATGCCAGGTGCCATAACTCTCTCTCTGTGCTGTCACTCTCTCTCTTAAGAATTAAAGGCCTGTCCCATAGAGATGCCTGTCCCAAATATAGGCCTGTCAGTTTCAATGATTTATGCAAATAATAGCCCGGGCTATTAATTGGAGTTTTACTGTAATTGCAAAGGAAACAGATTCAGCAAATAAATCTGACATACATTTATGACATACCATAAATGCTTAGGCCAAGCGCTCTTTGTCATCTCTGGATGGCTTTTAACATGCTTGTGTAGGCCTACGCACACAGGGCTGTTACTAGAACTCCTCCAAGAGCACCTAGCTATAATTATAGTCGTTCAGAACTTTTAATTTCCATTGTCCAGTGTGCTCTCTGTTGTTATACATCAATTGTTTTCCTTTGTTTGAGGTTTTACTAGCACTCTTTCAATTACGTCATCTCCTTGCACCCTTTTCTTCTGCAGTGGTATAATGCCACCTGACTGGAGAATTAGTGCCACCCACTGCTTATCTCAATGAACCAACTCCCAAAATTTGCATAACAGTAGTGGAAAGAAAAAACACAAATTTGCCAGTTCTCTGAATACTTGGTTCGTATTTGCTCTATACTTCAGATAGAAAACCCAACCACTGACTCATAAGTGCATATTATTCCACACCTCACACTCACTCCTGAACCATCATCCCATCAAACACTTACAGAATGTAAAATTATCTCAGCGTTAACCCCCATTCGAGAGTGTCAGACAGCTGAAGCAAAAGTTCTCTCAGCATACAGTCATCATGAAAAAGATGGCAGCCGCCTGAATGCCTGCCTTGATTAAAAAATATTGATTGAGAATAGAAGGGCAGCCGGGCTATTTTCTATGAGCCATGAGAAAAACAACCCAGCTGCGCTCCACAAACTCTCAGCTTTCTATGGTTTTATGACTTGTACTTTCCGTCTCACTCTCTCTATTTAGCCTGTTGAAAGCCCAAGGCCTTGTGTGGTAGACGTATTTGCAGACAGTCTTTTAAATGGAGTCATCTATGATTTTCATTATGAAGGCATATGAATGGAAATTTGTTTAACACTGGAATATGTATCTAGTACACTCTGATTGCTAAACAAGTGTTGGATATGTTTTTTTCCTTTGGCAAAGTAAAAACACTGAAACAGTTACTGTAACTGGAGTTGACAGTTTCAGTTGAACAGCTGTTTGTTCTCTCAGAGCAGTGACTCAGGACTTCAAATCTATCTAATGTGTTAAATCTAATGTGCTATCAACTTTCGTCTACAACTGGCCCAGTTGTGAAAAGTGACGCATTAAAATGTGCTCAGTGTTTTACTGATATTCATGCAGTTCAGATGTTCTCACTGAGACGGCGTTTGTTCAGCAAGTGGTGGGGTCTGAAGAATTATTAATTGGTTTGTTTGGTCTATCTGTCAAATGCTTTAGTCCAAAGCAAGACATCTCCAAAACAACATGTCAGATTGCCCTAAAATTTAGTATAGAAGGCCCCTGCATTAGTCTTTGGGTTATGCAACTTTCATTTTCATTGGAAAATGACATTACAACATAAATACAAAAAAGAACTATATTATATAAAGTCATATAAGAATAGACTGAAAAAGAAACTCCATAAGAGCATTTGGAGACAAATGGCATGGTAAAGTGAGTGGTGCTGATAAAGAGACAGTGGCATGATTAATACTGTAGCAGCAGAGTCAACATGCCTATGTAAACTGTGTACACCAGGCTAATATGTGATATGATTAGGTGATGGCACTCAGTGTTTGTATTAATATAGTGCAAGAGTCAATGATCAACACACTCTCATTCTGACGTTGTCACATATTGATGTTTGGTCATGGACTTTAAACGTCCAGATACAATGTGAAAGGTACCCTGGGTGTGTTGGTTGTTGACATTCTGGGACACTGTGTCAAGTTATGCCTGTTACATGCATTGTCTTCTTTCAACATACATTTCCGTTTTCACAGGACATTTACTGTTCACATGCATACAAAATCAATGCACTACGTTGGCAAAACACAAATTGATGTTCTTTTGCCTTCAACAACTAACCCAAGTGGTTGGGTTTAGGCAATAGAAGCATATGGTTGGGTTTAGGAAAAAAAAGAGCAGGGTTTGGCTTTATAATATTACGGGATGTGATCACCGCTCCCCCAGGTCAAAGTCGGTGTTTGTTGGATCCATCCGCCACCTCTCCCACCCACCCTACTCAAACTTTTGTCACCTTAACTTTCGTTCTTGTCCTGCCACGTTTGCCCCTGATGTTGCCAAGTGCCATTAAACTATAATTATGTATCATGCCGACGTTAAAGGAAATTACCACTTTAGAATGAAAATACAGACAGTACTTACTCACCCTCATGCCGACAAGAAGTCCTGTGTAGTTTTTTAATCCACAAAACTCGTTCGGGGTATCGGAGGATAACAGCTAGCTGGATTTTTCCATACACTTGAAGTGCATGGAACCCACATCCAAAGTCATTTTGAAAATGTAATAAAACTCTGCTAATGAATAGCTCGTCCATTGTAATCCAGTGCCCTGAAGCCGCGGCATGCAAAATTGACATGAAAAGACATAATTTACTCCACTTTAATAGCATCATTTCTCACCGTGGTCAGTTAGCCTGCAGGCGTGCTGTGTTTATATGGCAACTCGCGAGACTCGAGAACAAAAACATCTCTGAACGTTCTGGAGTTTTGCGCGAAAATGATTTTGGACATGGGTTCCATGCACTTCAAGTGTATTAGTAGTTGTTATCCTCCGATACCCCGAACGAGTTTTGTAGATTAAAAAAAACTACACTGGACTTCTTGTCGGCATGAGGGTGAGTAAGTACTGTCTGTATTTTCATTCTAAAGTGGTCATTTCCTTTAAAGGACACCTTTATTGTCTGTGTCCGACACCACAAGTTTTTGCCCAAGCGCCGGATTTCGATGAGCGATACGATATATTATGGGATATAAGACATAGGTGTATAAAAGGTGTAGTAGTGTAGTAATGTAGCAGTGTAGTGTAGTGTATAACATCCTATAAAGTAAAGTATAGTACAACAACATGTCATAGAATAGTATTGTATAAGCACAACATTGTGCAGCAATGAAACATAGTAAATAGCATAACAGAGAGATATCATAATATGTATCACAGTGCAGCAAAATAACATAGAATTAAATATAATATGGTGTTAAATGGTGTAATATACTGTATAACAAGAACATGGCAGTGTATATAATAAAGATGCCATCCTTATCCCTGCCAATTGTTTCACACTGATCGAAAGGTTGAGGTAATGGACAGAGAAAGGCTGCAACACACTAACAAAGGCAGGGAGGAAGAAGACAAATGTGGATATAAACAATTCAGGTTAAAAATGTTCATAAAATCAACTTTGCAAATGTTTTGTCAGGAAAAATGCATTTAAGATATTTGTTGGACCTAAAGGATACACCAGACATTACTTCTGTTCACAAGAAAATTTCACATGATAGTAAGCATTCTGGGCAGCACAGTGGTGCAGTGGTTCACACTGTCGCATCACAGCAATAGAGTTCCTGGTTCAAACCCAGGATAGGGGGTTTGAACCCCACGGTGGGGGAGCCCTTCTGTGTGGAGTTTGCATATTCTCCCCATTTCTCCTGGTACTCTGGCTTCCTCCCACAGTCCAAATGCAGGCTAGGTTAATCAATGATTCTAAAACTGGCCATAGGTGTGAATCTCACCCAGTGTAAGCTGAGACAGGCTCCAGCCTCTCCATGACCCCCAACAGGATAATGGTTATAGAAAATGAATGAATGAATGAATGAATTAAACATTCTCACCCACTTGCTGAGTAGACAGCTTGTGTGCAACCTCAACCAGTAGTTAGCTACCAGTAGTAGCGTAATATGAAATAGAATCCTGTCGGTGCGCCATTGCACAGCTCCACCATGTTTTACAGTGGGTACTTGTTACCTTTTGTTGATGCTGCGTTTGGTTCAACTGTCCATTATATGATGCACTAAACACCTAATGAAGCCTAAAAGTTTATCTTCTATTTCCTACATAGGATATAATAACAGATAACTTAGGTTTTGGTCAATATTGCTTGTATTGTTTTGATTTTGACTCTCAAGGCTTGTGTTTTTAAATGCACTTCATAAAATTCTAGATACTGTTAGCATGCAAAATTCCATCTAAGGAAATCCTTTCTTAAATTACACAGGTGCATTAAGCTGCTTTCTCTCTCTCTCTCTCTCTCTCTCTCTCTCTCTCTCTCTCTCTCTCTCTGTATCTCTGCAAGGGATCTTGAATACAGTATCTGAAAGGTTGAAATCCATCTTTACCTGAAAAAAGCTCTTTACAGAAGCAGCAAGGAGAAGCACAATCAATGTAAAGTGTGGGTGTACACTGACATTTCATGCTGTCTCTAGAAGCTTCTGCAAAACAGCTTCATGGAACTTTTTTATTATGTTAACTGCTGTAATGAGAATAACACTTATTTCTTTTGTTTTTTTCTTCATTTTCTTCTCAGACTCACAGTTGTGTTAATTGCACTGTATGTAAAGATTATGTTATCATCAAATGAATTACAGACTGATACAGCATTATCTATAATCACTGCCCGGGTTTAATGATGCACAAAAATCCTCAGCAGCTAAAGATTATTGCACAAGCACTGCTCGACACAACAGGTGATAATTTAGATGACAAGCTCTTAATTACATCGTATGCAGCATCACTGTCAGAGATCCCAGGTGAAATGAGACGCAGGGTGATATAAGGATACACACCAATGTGTCACAGACGCAAAGACTGAACACTGATTTTTACAATATAGAACCTCCTACTCAGGAAGGAACTGCATTAAACGTCAGTATTGCCAGTGTGATATCGACACCCTTGAAGCACCGTATCATTCGTAGAAAAAACGGAGAAAAGAACAAGATCGTTTCAAGAGGCCACAGTAGAAAATAGCTGATGATTAATACTGACATAAAAAACAAGGCACTTAGCCATTGTTCAAACTTAATTAAAAATATTAGTGATCTGCACACATTAACTCAGAAATGTGGATGTGATGTCCAGTCTCTCAGTTCCAGTAATCACACAGAAAAGAAAAGAAAAAAAACAACCCTCCGTTCTTTTTATAGAATATGAGCGACTGCTGACAAAGCTTTTCATGTTTTATTGATCAAAGAAGCTATTGATAGGCTGATGTGCTTTTTTCCCCTCCATCTAATTAACTAATGACATATATTGTACTGCCAGACAACAACAGTCCCCCTTCATGCAAATATGGAGCAACTTTCCGTTCGCCACATCAGAGCATCATGCGGAGCTGGCCCTGTTTCTCCATTCATGTCTCTCTGGGGGTGTTTCTGGGATCTTTCTTGTTATTGCCATCAGCAGCTGGTTTGCAGCGGTCTGCAAGCAGAATGGCATCAACAAACATCTGCGTTATCAAAGAGAACCCAAGCTATTCAGTCATATTTCACTGACTGACAGCATTGTGAATATTTAATTGAATATGTTATGATGTGTTTTCGGGAAGTTAATCAGATGTGACACAGACAGAGCAGCACCTCAGCATGTCAGCGGCAGGCCAGTTTGTTTTAGACACAGATCGGGGATTTATTTCAGTGAACTCTGGCTAACATTATGCAATCTGCTATTTATAAGCTAACTGATAAAACATTCGACCAACTAGGAAATTAATGATGGCAGTGTGTCAAACATCTAATATGTATACTTTTAATTCATTATTTAATCATCAGTTATATAATATCAGATCTAACCCAATCTCCTTGCTCAAAACCTGGGGGTCAAAATGCCCACAGGGGGTCATGGGTTACATCCATGGAGATCTGAGATGATTACCAGGGCAGGAAATACAATAATTAAATAATAAATAAATAAGCCTAACTGTCTAGCCCTTGTTTGTGCCAGACAACACAGCATGTATTATTTGATTTCATAAATAAGATATAAAGCTAGCAATCTCTGAAAAACCCTAAAGGTCATTTAGCAACACTTGCCGCTGTTCTGAAGGTATTCCCAGAATCCTCAAAGACTCCTCTAACCATCTGGATGAAAATATATTCCATCTGTTCCACAATAAAATGATTCTTAATGTTTATTTTTCAAGATCAGAATGACAGATCATACTGCACAGGAGTTACAGGGAAGAAGACAGGTGGATGGTTGGTTGCACAAAGAGGATAAAACAAAACTCACAAAAATCATCCTGTCTTTCCACTGTTCTAACAATGACCAACTCTTGTTTGGTTGAAATAAACGCTTAATTCAACCAGTTACATTCTGCACAAACAGCACTGAAATTGCTATCGCCAAAGCCACCAGACTCCATCTTACTATATAATGACGAAAACTCTGTCTGCTGTGTGTGTGTGTGTGTGTGTTTGTGTGTGTGTGTGTGTCTGTTCCACTTTTTTCTCCTCACTGACTTGGTCATTCCATGTGAAATTTGGCACAGTGGTAGAGGGTCATGGTAGGATGCGAATGAAGCAATGTTACATCAATTGGCCAAAGGGGGGCGCTATAGCAACCGATTGAAATTGCAAACTTTGAATGGGCATATCTCATGCCCCGTATGTTGTAGAGACATGAAACTTTGCACAGAGATGCCTCTCCTCATGAGGAACAAATTTGCCTCAAGAACCC